>NC_046313.1:15261632-15561632 GCF_009819535.1 Lacerta agilis
GAGGGGAGGGGAGTGGGGATAATTCCATCCGGCAAGCTGATATGCTTGTGCAGGCAAAACATTTGCAATAGTGTGACATTGAATTCCACCCTAAGAGTTATTTGTTATCAGCAGTTTGCAGAAAGCCACATCTGGCCATGTGTGGTAAGCATTGAATTCAGACAGCTAGGCAAAGAAGTGTTCAAAATGTCAGCTGTTTTCTTCTTTGGGTTCATGGTTGACACAGGCAGACAGGCAAGCTCAGACAGACAGACAGAACTAACTAGTAATTCTTGAAGACCCTAATGGCTCTGAGCTGTACTGTGGAATATCGAGAACCTGCTGCCCTCCCCGAGGTTGTTGGACTCCAACTCCCATAAGTCCCAGCCAACATAAACACAGCTCAGGGATGAAGAAGAAGAAGAAGAAGAAGAAGAAGAAGAAGAAGAAGAAGAAGAAGAATTAGAGTTTGGATTTGATATCCCGCTTTTCACTACCCGAAGGAGTCTCAAAGTGGCTAACATTCTCCTTTCCCTTCCTACCCCACAACAAACACTCTGTGAGGTGAGTGGGGCTGAGAGACTTCAAAGAAGTGTGACTAGCCCAAGGTCACCCAGCAGCTGCAGGTGGAGGAGTGGAGACACGAACCCGGTTCCCCAGATTTCGATCTACCACTCTTAACCACTACACCACACTGGCTCTCGGGATGATGGGAGTTACAGTCCAACAATATCCAGAGGACCATGGGTTAGCTATCCCTAATCTGGGGCAAAACTAAGAACAAATCATTTTCATTTTATTTTACTGAAAACACATGTATTCTTCTCATTAGCTGACTAAGAGAACACCGCCACCAAGTAGTCGTCAAACCCGACAAAGGCTCTTGTAAGATAGTGTTCTTAAAATAAATTTGTCTTTAAGGTCTGAAGTGGTAATTTAATTAAGAGTATGATTATAAGACAAAACTCAAAAATAGTTAACAAGAGAAAGATCTTATCGTCTTGCGAGACACCAGCTGAGATAGCCTTTAGCCTCTGGTTTAGCCATCTGATAAAAATAATTCCAATAGAGAATGCACACCATAATTAAACTATCCTTCTGTGACATATCCCCAACAGCTAAAAATATGGAGATTTCGGCAATTAAAAGGCTCGTTCCACAGATGCTGTCCAGACAATGTGATACATGGATGCCCAGGTGACGTGGGCAGTGCAGCTCTGAGAAACTCCCAAGCATACTTATAGGAAGCAGGGTTTTGTCAGGTTACAACCCACTTTAGATACTTAGAACCCTAAAGTGCAACAGTCCTCTTCAGCCCCACTTCTCCCTAGCCTTGCTGTGTTGAGCAGCAAGGTCTGAAGGGGGCTTGTAAGTATGTTGGCCTGAATGTACCTTCAAGCGTCCCCACAACTCAGAATCTGAACCACACAGGTTCCCAGTCATGGGAAGAGCTGCAAGAAAAAAGAATTAAGGTAAAGGCAGTGCTTTTTCCTAAAAATAAATAAATAAAATGCTTAGAGATTTTCCTACTCATATTGAAATACCTCAACGAGGCCAAACTTAGATTCACAAAATGTTTAGGGGTATGCATACCCCTGCATCCCCCCCAGAAAAAAAGCACTGGGTAAAGGACCCTTGGGCAGTTAAGTCCAATCAAAGGTGACTATGGGGTGTGGCGCTCATCTCACTTCAGGCCGAGGGAGCCGGCGTTTGCCCACAGACAGTTTTCTGGGTCATGTGGCCAGCATGACTAAACCGCTTTTGGCACAACGGGACACCATGAAGGAAACAAGAGCGCACGGAAATGCCGTTTACCTTCCCACCATAGCAGTACCTGTTTATCTACATGCACTGGTGTGCTTTCGATCTGCTAGGTTGGCAGAAGCTGGGACAGAGCAACAGGAGCTCACTCCGTCACGGGGATTCGAACCCCCGACCTTCTGATGGGCAAGCCCAAGAGGCTCAATGGTTTAGAGCACTGTGTCCTAGTTCCCAGTCATGGGAAGAACAGCAAGTATGTTGAGGCAAACAAACCTGCAACACCCTTTTAGACTTTACGGCTCAATGTGGTGAGGTCGAAGGAACGAAGTGGCAAACAGGGCCCTGCACCTCCTACTTGTTTAGAACTTTAACACCCCTAGACAACTGGTGAGACGGAGCCCTTCAGTACAGGCAACAAGCATTTTAGGCACGTCCAACCGACCTGTGACCATGCGCATATGCATTATGCTGCCCCCAAAATTGGCTAGGAAAGGGGGCGGTGCAGGGTCAGGGCAGGGATGAAGCAGGCTTAAACATGCTCGGGTCAGGAATGCAAGTCCCATACAAAACGGTCACTGCCTGTTATGTAGTTTTGGTAGAATTCCCCTCTGCTCTACTAAAAGCAATGGAAGATGCAATAACTAAAGGGACACCCCCCCCCAGGAATGGGTTTAGAGTTTAGAGTACTAGGCACATCAAGTTGATGGATTATGCCAAAATGGCCATAATGACCGGAAGAATCAGAAATCAGGGAGGCTGAAATTTTAATAAGAAACGGGGAAAATTTGAAACTTATCTTAAAAACCATTGTAAAATCGTTAGTAGGATTGGAATAACACTTGCAGTTTAATGGTGGATTTTGGACACAATGGAGAGGTAAAAGATTTGGATTATCATAAAAGATGCAGGAGGAAATGATTAACAAGAGGACCCACAAAGGGGAGGAGGGAAGTCCAAGAGATTCCTTGGAATCTTGTTTTTACGTTGAAAGTTGGATACGTGACTGTAAAATTTTAATGTGAAAAACCAATTTATTTATTTTTTAAAAAAGAGTTTCAGTACTACGCACTTTCTGAGACGTTATCGTTATGAAGAACACTTGATTTACTGCTTATTATTATTCTTATTGCACAAAGATGAAATGAAAATTATTATAATTTTAAAATGAAGTGACTAAATAAAGGTAGTCAAACGAAACCTATTCATTTTGTTGTTGTCTTTTTGCTATCGTCATCGCAATTATCAATCTCATTTTTATCCTGTCCTTCCTCTAACCAGTGATCGCAGGGTAGGTTATGTAACACGCAGAAACAAAACAATATGGCACATCAATAAAACATTAAAAATGTAAGATTCATAAATATTTCATCCATCCCATCTCTGTAAATCCCAGTGACCTAGATATATTGAACTCCTACACCATTAAAAAGCCTGGAAGAAGAGATTCTGCAATCATAGATGTTTCCTTGATTGCCACTATAAATGCCATATTCCCCATCCAAGGGGAATCCAAGGATTGTTGGAATTTGTAACATGAAAACTTTGCCAAGTGTGTGAAGAGGAAAGTCCTGTATGTGTGCGCATGGAAGAAATAAGCATGGGTTGGCCACACACTGCACATATTGAAAAACAGAATGTGGCTTGGGCTAGTCACATTTCTGTGAAGTCTCTCAGCCCCACTCACCTCACAGAGTGTTTGTTGTGGGGGAGGAAGGGAAAGGAGATTGTTAGCCGCTTTGAGACTCCTTTGGGTAGTGATAAAGCGGGATATCAAATCCAAACTCTTCTTCTTCTTCCTCATGGAGGAACGGAAGCCTGAATGTGCATAAAAGGTGTCACCTGTTATGTCACACCACACCCACTGGTGTGAATGAAATTTAGTGCGACATGGATGTATATCGATCAAAAAGCCACAATTCTATGACACAAGAGGTAATAGAGCAAAAGGAAACTTAAGTCTTCAACAGGAAAGCCAATACAATAGACCCCATGTCTGAATACACCCTAGGCCTCTACTGCAACCACACCTTATTTCCAACACCTTTCCTCACTTATGATATGACTAGTGCTTTTTTCCTGGGGGTACGCAGGGGTACATAATAATAATAATAATAATAATAATAATAATAATAATAATAATAATAATAATAATAATAATAATTTATTTATACCCCACCCATCTGGCGGCTTCCAACAAAATATTAAAATACAATAGTCTATTAAACATTAAAAGCTTCCCTAAACAGGGCTGCCTTCAGATGTCTTCTAAAAGTCTGGTAGTTGTTTTTCTCTTTGACATCTGGTGGGAGGGCGTTCCACAGGGCGGGTGCCACTACCGAGAAGGCCCTCTGCTTGGTTCCCTGTAACTTGGCTTCTTGCAGCAAGGGAACCGCCAGAATGCCCTCAGAACTGGACCCCAGTGTCCGGGCAGAACGATGGAGGTGGAGATGCTCCTTCAGGTACACATACCCCTAAATATTTTGTGAATCTAATGGGAGAAGAAACTTTTTTTAAAAAAATAGTTTCTTCTCTAGCACGGTGAATCATCAGTTCCATTGCTACTCCCGATGGCGGCCTCATTTCCTGTCACGGTGTTTCCTGAGTCTCAGACAGAAGCGAGTGTTTAATATGTGAAGCAGTGTGGAATGTGGATGTGTGGTGTTTTATTAATGAAAGTTTGGCCTCATTGAGGGGCAGTATTTCAATATAAGAAATGCATGTTCTTTGTACCTTTTTCCATTTACTGTATTTATTTTTCCCAGTTTGAACTATAAAATGGTGATTTTATTGAGTCAAAATGAGAGTACCCCAGATATATATATATTTAGGGGGGGGGGAGAAAACACTGGATATGACAACAATTAAAAATCTGCTTTGGTCGTCCACAAAGACCTTCCAGTGACTTGTTTTGTTTTGTTTGTTTTTCTTTGGTATGTCTAGTGTTGTTGTATTATGATATACCAGTGCTGCTGTTCTTTCTACATTTTAACAATAAAAGGTATTAATCAAAACAAACAAACCATAGGAGTTCTAATTAGAAAGGAAAGAATCCCATTCTCCATCTTTCTCTGTTGTAGCAAGAAACCAAGTATAAGTTGTTGGTCCAGGCAACATGAGTTTGAGTAGTTTGTGCATAATTTTGCTCCAAGAATTATCCTGCTGTTGTGTAAACAAACGGCATTTTGGTACTACAATCCACAAAGCCATTTTACTCTATGACCACCCTTTTGACTCAGTACATAAAAATGTATCAATTTGCTTCTAATCCAAGAATTCAGCAATTCTTAATAACTACCCCGAACAAGGGAGCAGTAGAGATCCAGCATTATTTCCCCTATGGAATTCAATGATCTCCAGATCAAAGATCCCAAATATCACACACCTGTGGATACAGGTGTAACATGAACATATACATAAAGCATGATTAGGGACACATGCAGGCTTACTAACAGGTCATGGCCACTAGTCCCATCACCTCCTGGCAAATAGAAGGGGAAGAAATGGAGGCAGTGATGGATTTTACTTTCTTGGGTTCCGTGATCACTGCAGATGGTGACAGCAATCATGAAATTAAAAGACGCCTGCTTCTTGGGAGAAAAGCAATGACAAACCTAGACAACATCTTAAAAAGCAGAGACATCACCTTGCTGACAAAGGTCCGTATAGTTAAAGCTATTGTTTTCCCAGTAGTGATGTATGGAAGTGAGAGCTGGACCATAAAGAAGACTGATCGCTGAAGAATTGATGCTTTTGAATTATGATGCTGGAGGAGACTCTTGAGAGTCCCATGGACTGCAAGAAGATCAAACCTATCCATTCTTAAGGAAATCAGCCCTGAGTGCTCACTCATTCTGAATCAGACCGGACACGGGCTAGAGCTCAACTTCGAGCCTACCAAGTGGCAATGGCGACAGCGAAGAGGACCTTCTTCGCTGTTTCTATTGCATCTGCAGAAAACAGCAGCAGGAGACTCTTCCAGGTGGTTTGCAACCTAGCAGAACCACCTTTGTCACCGGGGTCTGGTAGGGACCCCAAGATCTCCTGCAATGCTTTTGCAAAGTTTTTTGCAGATAAAGTCGCTCAGATTCAGAAGGAGGTAGACTCCACCGTGGGAGCAGGGCCGGGGCGGGAGAGTGCTAGAGCCCAGTCTAGTCATGTTTCATGGGATCAATTCCAATCTGTTACCTCCGAGGATGTGGACAGGCTGCTTGGACGAGTGAAACCGACCACCTGTCTCCTAGATCCTTGCCCATCCTGGCTTATAAAAGCTAGCCGGGAAGGGCTGGGCGATGGGCTCTGCGCGGTGGTGAATGCTTCCCTCTGCGAGGGAATCTTTCCAGACCCGCTGAAAGAGGCGGTCATTAAACCGCTTCTTAAAAAAAACATCTCTAGACCCGGCCAATATGGCCAACTATCGCCCAGTTTCAAATTTACCATTCTTGGGCAAGGTGATTGAGCGGGTGGTTGCTGAACAACTCCAAGCACGCCTGGAAGATGCGGACCATTTGGATCCCTTCCAATCAGGATTCAGGCCTCATCATGGGACTGAAACTGCCTTGGTCGCGCTGGTTGATGATCTCCGGCGGGCTAGGGACAAAGGTGAGAGCTGTTTCCTGGTTCTGCTGGATCTCTCAGCGGCCTTTGACACCATCGACCATAACATCCTTCTGGACCGGCTAGAGGGGTTGGGAGCTGGGGGCACTGTTATACAGTGGTTCCGCTCTTTCCTCCTGGGCCGTGTTCAGAAAGTGGTGGTGGGGGATGAGTGTTCAGACCCCTGGGCTCTCACTTGTGGGGTGCCTCAGGGTTCTGTCCTCTCCCCCATGCTTTTTAATATCTATATGAAGCCGCTGGGAGAGATCATCAGGGGGTTTGGGTTGGGTGTTCATCAATATGCAGATGACACCCAGCTCTACCTCTCTTTTAAATCAGAACCAGTGAAGGCGGTGAAGGTCCTGTGTGAGTGCCTGGAGGCTGTTGGAGGATGGATGGCAGCTAACAGATTGAGGTTGAATCCTGACAAGACAGAAGTACTGTTTTTGGGGGACAGGAGGCGGGCGGGTGTGGGGGACTCCCTGGTCCTGAATGGGGTAACTGTGCCTCTGAAGGACCAGGTGCGCAGCCTGGGAGTCATTTTGGACTCACAGCTGTCCATGGAAGTGCAGGTTAATTCTGTGTCCAGGGCGGCTGTCTACCAGCTCCATCTGGTACGCTGGCTGAGACCCTACCTGCCCGCAGACTGTCTTGTCAGAGTGGTGCATGCTCTGGTTATCTCCTGCTTGGACTACTGCAATGTGCTCTACGTGGGGCTACCTTTGAAGGTGACCCGGAAACTGCAATTAATCCAGAATGCGGCAGCTAGACTGGTGACTGGGAGTGGCCGCCGGGACCACATAACACCGGTCCTGAGAGATCTGCATTGGCTCCCAGTACGTTTCCGAGCACAATTCAAAGTGTTGGTGTTGACCTTTAAAGCCCTAAACGGCCTTGGTCCTGTATACCTGAAGGAGCGTCTCCACCCCCATCATTCAGCCCGGACACTGAGATCCAGCGCCGAGGGCCTTCTGGCGGTTCCCTCACTGCGAGAAGCAAAACTACAGGGAACCAGGCAGAGGGCCTTCTCGGTAGTGGTGCCCGCCCTGTGGAACGCCCTCCCGTCAGAAGTCAAGGGAATAAATAACTACCTGACATTCAGAAAACACCTAAAGGCAGCCCTGTTTAGGGAAGTTTTTAATTTGTGACTCTGTATTGTATTTTGGTATTTGTTGGAGGCCGCCCAGAGTGGCTGGGGAGACCCGGCCAGATGGGCGGGGTATAAATAATAAATTATTATTATTATTATTATCACTGGAAGGACAGAACCTGAAGCTGAGGCTCCAAAACTTTGGCCACCTCATGAGAAGAGAAGACTCCCTGGAAAAGACCCTGATGTTGGGAAGAATTGAGGGCATAAGGACAAGATGGTTGGACAGTGTTCTCGAAGCTACCAACATGACTCTGACCAAACTGCGGGAGGCAGTGAAAGATAGGCGTGCCTGGCATGCTCTGGTCCATGGGGTCACGAAGAGTCAGACATGACTAAACAACAACAACAACAACCCCCATGTGCCAGCATTTTCTGATTTTACTTTAATAGTCAAAAATAAATTTACCACTAGGAGGGTGACCAGGCTTCAGATGCTGCCACAGTGTTTCTCAAACTTGGGTTTCCAGCTGTTGTTGGACTACAACTCCCCTCATCCCTGACCACACATCCTGTTAGCTGGGGATGATGGGAGTTGTAGTCCAACAACAGCTAGAGACCCCACACTAAATCACAGTTTAGTGCAGCATGAATGAGCCGGGATGGGCTGCAGGCATGTAGTCCCTTCCCTAGTACAATTAGGAGGAGAAGACTACAAGCATCTGCTTCTGGATTTAAACCAGGCTTCCTCAAACTCAGCCCTCCAGATGTTTTGAGACTACAATTCCCATCATCCCTGACCACTGGTCCTGCTAGCTAGGGATCATGGGAGTTGTGGGACAAAAACATCTGGAGGGCTGAGTTTGAGGAAGCCTGAAAATTTTGAACTAACCAACAAGGATAGACTGAAATTAACAACTATGGAAGCAAGCCATGGTGATAAGTTCAACCCATAGTTTCCAACCCTGTATTCAACTGCACATCGCACATTAATGAATGTGGTAAGTTAATCATGAAGTATCAGTTCATTTCAAAAACTGAGGTGCCTACCCTATAGTCCTCTGACCTGGAAGCTTCCATTTCTAAATCTCAGATACGAGTGACATCACTGTGGTTATTAAGCGGTGATAAAATACTCTGCACGTGGCTGGAGCCACTGTCTCCTTTATTCACAACAGGCTTGAAGGAAGCACTGTAGCAAGGCATGGCTTTGCAACGCCCCCCCCCCAAAGAATGGCTTACACATCAGACAGAAGTTTTTTAGATGTGCAGAGACACATCTAAAGTAACACCTTAATGTTCTGGAGCGTTACTCAGATGTATTTCATTCTTGTATGCTTCCATCTCATGAATTTATCAACACCTCATCAACAATTTAGTGCACTGCTAATGATCCTTAAGACCAACTGATTTTCACACTTAATGGTGCCCGTCCAGATTGAGCACATAACAGTGTAACAGCAATCGTAACAGCAAGCTATGTGGCAAATATTAGGCACTGCTGTTACTGAGACACCATTGTCCAAAACAAAACATCTCACCAGAATGTCTGCCGCTCTGGTATGTTCGTACTGCCTATCGCCAATGTTTAAAGCAGAGACTCTGTTGTTTTCCATCGCACCTGGCTGACTCCTTTCTAACGTTATGCAAACATTACCCAAGGCTTGTGCAAAATAAATGACAGTGCAGAGAAATGTGTCAGCCATTATGTGATCGGGAGCATCCCACCTACAGCTGCAAATGTTGCTGCTAATTAATCTGTCGTGGCATTACACGGAAAAAGGGATTTGGGCCAAAGGAGCACAGAACACGTAATCCATATGCCTTTTACTCAGTGTCACGATTATCTGAAGGTCCCTGGGAGCCGCAGCCGGGTGGGATCTCATTTTAGCATCCTTGTTTTGACATCGTTTCCTTGGCACAACACTCAATTAATAATGCTTTACTGTAGCATCATTAGGGGGCCTGGAGACCGTGACAGCATCCGACTTCCTGGGTGGATCGGGTTTTCCATAGCACTCAGATGCTACATTTCAGATTATTATTATTTTTTTAATTGCCTATTCTGATAATCACTCAGGTCTTAGAAAATGACAGCTACAAGATGCAAAAAACCAACCACGATCCAGTTTCCACATAGCTGAAAAGTACATGTTATGAGCAAAAAATAAAACACTGCCAATAATGCAGAGAACACCACATTTTATCCACTTCTCTCTATCAAAACCACTTCTATCTAATGTAAACCGAGGCAACACTTCAGTAACTAAAACCCTGGCGTTAAGTGAATTACCTGTGTGACTCGATGAGGAATGTTAAGCAGCCAGGGATTGGCAAAATGATAATGAACACATTTTGTTCCCTCATATGGAGCACCCTTAACACACCTTCTGCATTTAAGTGGTCTGCCACAACGCTTCAGGGACCACTAATTTCCATTGCAGAGCCCCCCCCCCACTTTGTTCCATTCAAACCCAAAGGAGCCAGGAAGGCTGTTAGCTGAAAACCGTTACAATGCTAATTTCAAAAGAATGTTTACCCAGATTACTTGCAGTGTAATGGCCATGATTAAATGGCTGTAACATTGTATCCAAAAGTTCTCCAGGCCTATTCCTAGGCTCTTAAAACATATTTTTTTACGACAAACATGGTCAAAAAGCCCGGACTGCTATGTTTAGCTGATTTGCCACAATATCATTCCAACGGGACCTTCCCCTTGCATGGAAACGTGCCTACACGCCTATGAAGGAAAAAGCACAAATCCTGTCACTGAATCCTATTCACCAACAGAACAAGCAAGCAGCCAGAACAAGCAACGGTCTCTACCTTTCTAACCTACCAAACGAAGGGGGGGGGTTGATTTCAATGTTTCAGCTGGCAAATGTACATTTCCCCTCATTTTAGACATTGCTACAGATAATATTTAAACCTTTAAAAAATATATTCATTTCCTTCCAGTTACCTATACTGAACACCTGATATCTATCTATCTATCTATCTATCTATCTATCTATCTATATTAAGGATTTCATTCATTAAGTTGTCAAAGATGAAAAAATTCATAGCAGGATTCATTCTATGCTTGAACACTTCTTCCATTACCCAGTCGTGTCAATAAAGCTACCAACACACACACAATTTGAGTCAAGTAGAAAAGACGGCTATCAAAGGATGCTCTCATACCCTGGACCATATGACAAAACAGGTCAGAGCATCCCATGAACATAATATCAGTTTGCTATTTGGACTTCCAAAGAAAGCTTCTAGTATGGTTTTGTTTGTTTGTTTGTTTGTTTGTTTTACTTTTTCTTTCTTTCGTTGCCACACTGGCATTTTGGGGTTTTTTGTTTGTTTGTTTTTCATTTCCACCAGGCCTATCCAGACTTCTTCTTATATTTTTATTTTTTTAAAAATACAAGCCCCTATTTAAAAAAGAAGCATGGGAGGAATCAGTTGCTCACCCCACCCCACCCTAATCACCACTACCAAATCCCTGGGGTCAAAACCTTCAGGATAAGACTGATCTTGGCTTTGATGCAACTTACTAAATCCGTCCAGATGGAAGACTTGGGCACAGGTGGCGTGAGCCACAAGCGGGAGACAGCAGCATTGGCAGACCTACGAGAATGCTCTTGAATAGACGAGGCCGGGGGGCTCCCAGTGCCCTCTCACGTGGGAAAGCAGGAGAAAAATCAAGCTTGCACAGTGCAGCATTCGTTTTTGCACCAACTATTATATCAGGCAGCTTTTGAAGAATAGTGATAGTGCAGATGGTTGCAGAGCTTTTCCTCCCTATAGCAGTTCTTGGCCCAGCCAGTAGGGGGTGGTATTGCAGTGTGCCCCCCCCCCACCTCCCCTTGCAACAGCACCTTGGCTTAGAGCAACAACAGCAGAAGATGGTGGAGAAGGTTTCCGACCTGATGTCGCACACTGCCTGCTGCGGAAGCAAAACAGAAAAGGCTGGGGGTCTTCGGCAGAAAAGCAAATGAGAAGGGAAAGCCCTGCACCTCTCCAAAGGAGGCTGGAGGAAAAGGGGACAGCACCGGTGCATGAGGTGAGAAATTGCCAAGGAGCACAGAGCAGCTGCTGTTGCGAGGCGATTTCCTGAGGGGGCTTTGGATGCTTCTGCAAAATAAAGAGGGGAAAGCAAGAGCAAGCAAGGCGAGGGCTGGGAATTTATCCTCCTCTACCATGCAAAAGTTGTAATAAATAATAATAATAATAATAATTTATTTGTACCCTGCCCATCTGGCTGGGTTTCCCCAGCCACTCTGGGCGGCTTCCAACAAAGATTAAAAATACATTAAAATGTCACAGGTTAAAAACTTCCTTATAAGAACTGAGAATTCCAAGAGGCTCTGACACAAGCATTCCAAACCGAGAACCTGGCAACCCTGCAGGGTTGGCCACCGAGGCAATGGATCGGTGTGTGAGATAGCCTCAGATGACACACCACTTGGGAGGAGGGCTGTCAGGGCAAGGCAAGAGCCAAGCATAGCAGATCAGATTATAAAAGGGGGGGGGGGGGTGGAGGGGAGGAAAACCAAAGATGGAAGTTGAAAGGCTCCCAGTTTCCAGAGCACAGCGGGTGGCTAACTTCAAAAAAAGGTGGGCTGCCAAATCCTAGCCCTGCCAAACACCAAGGAGAAGCAGAGATCTGGTTCAAGCCAACAAGCCTGAGTGGGGGGGGGGGTTATGTTTTCACTGGCATGGCAGAAGAGGGCCTCCCCCAGGTGCTTTCATCTTTGCTCCAGAAGCTGCTTCACCTCTGCATACAAGCCGGAGGGCAGAGGCATCTGCCTTCAGGGAAGGGAATCAGCAGCCAAGATGCCCCGCAGGGGAGCATGGGGGGGGCGGTGTTTAAAGTGCCCCAAACACCAGATCCGAGAATCCCATCCTCCTCCCCTATTACTCTCTGGCTGCGGCGTTCATTATTCCAGCGCCAGTGACGTGACAAATTAAACGAGGCGGCCAAGGCTTCTGAAGTAGAAAGAGCATGCCTTCTACCAAGAATAAATTGCTGTAATCCTAAACGCCAGACGCGAGGCCGTGCCTGGTCATTAATTGGGCAGGATCTATTTTGACAACTGGAATTACCTGCAAAACCACAACAAAAAACAGAAGAGGGAAGAATGACAGAAGCCAAGGAGAACCACCACGTTAGATGCCCAGCCAAAAGGAGGAGAGGTGTCAGGAACCGATACCCCCACCCCTGGAGGAATAATTTGGGCTGCGGGGGGGGGGGGGGAGATGTACACCATCTCCAATCAGAAACCAATGCTATGGAAACCCTGAAATGTCCCAGAAAACAGAGCTGCCCTCCCACAACAAGAAGTTGAGCAACTTTCAAAAGCCACAACACATTCAAGATTAATGAAACAGAGCAGCGCATTTATTTCAGCCAACACACAAGCCTAGTAGATAAGCCGGGTTGGGGGTGGGAAGTCAAACACGGCTGCATTTCTTTATTACAACCCATGCACAGAGACCATTGCAAGTAAAACAACAGGGACAGACGTTCTTGGGGGGTGGGGGGTGGGTTGCGATTTCACACACTTTTAAAATCAAGGCAACGCTGTTAATTTCAAAACGTATACTGCTTTGCACGTAATTGGGAGGGGAGGGGAGTGGGAAACAAGCGGCACCTTTCGCCTACCGCTTGTTCTGTTTTGCTGCTGCGTACCTGAAATGCAGATGATGAAATTGGCTTGCAGAAGAAAGAGCACCTCCCAAACAATTTCCATCCTCCGATTCTCATGCCAAGTGCATCCCTCGGCGAAGAAAAACAAGGATCAATATCGCAGTTTGAACGGACCCAGAAAACCCCCTTTCGGACTCGCAGCCTGTATTCCCCAGATGTGCTGACACATGTCCGAGCTCTCCCTCCACACAGCTCAAGCGAGATCCCTTCTCTTCCTTCGCCCTCCAGCAAAGACCAAGGAGCCAACCGCCGGCACCAGCTTCCTCCTCTTCTTCTTCCTCCAGGAGAGCGAGAAAAATCCACCAGATCTCCCAACAAGACATAGACGGGGGGGAAAAGCCCGACCGCTGCTCCCCGCTCCGGAAAGTCTCTCTCAATTCCAGGGGACCCGAACTGCCAAGTTGTCCCCGAACTCTGCACGCCTCACTGGGACATCACCACGGCAATCACACCATCCCGGCGCCTTCCTCTCCAGCTCTCTTCACTACAAAATGATCACATGGAGATTAATATACACATTGCAACGGATTTTAAGCTTTTTGCATGGTTATTTCACCTACATCTAAACCAAGGAGAGAGGGCGAGGGAGAGAGGGAGGGAGGGAGGGAGGGAGGGAGGGAGGGAGGATAAAATACCAAGCGCAGGTTTCCTTGCCAAAAAAACAAAACAAAAACCAAAAAAACCCCACAGCTCAAGCTCCCGTTAATTCTCCAGCAAAGCAACGGAGATTTTCCGCAATGCAACTGCAGGGGTCGTTCTTCCCTCGCCTACAGATATTTCTCCCTCCCTTCTCTCCATTTCTCCCCCCTTCCTTTCTTGCAAAGCTATTGGGGAGAATTCATAGTGGAAGCAAGCAAATAAATAAATAAATAAATAAATAACTGCGGAGCCAAGCCTCTCTTCTCTTCCCCCCCCCCGCCCTCCCGCACACACACACACACACACACACACACACACATTCCCAGTCTTTACTTGGCACTTTTAACCACTTGATTAGTTTATTGGGGTTAATGAAATCAGCAAAGCGTCCAAAAATTAAAGCGGGAGAGAGAGGGCGCGCGCAGAGAGGAATGGCTGTTTTTCTTATATTTAATTTAAACATAAATTGTAGCTACACGCAAGAGAGGCTCCCCGCTTCTTTAACTGGCTTAAGTGCATACTGGTTTTCCTCCTCCCGGACGCAAGTCCCCCTGTTTACAAGAGCTAACCTCGATAACCCAGAAAATATGCAACGCCCTTTCTTTCTTTCTCTCTCTCTCTCTCCCCTTCCGACATCTGCACGCAGATAGATAGATAGATAGATAGATAGATAGATAGATAATTACCCATTGCGCGAAAACTGAAGAGAAACTGCTAAGAGAGTTCGCAAAAGTAGCAGTTGCCTGACCCCCGCGGTAACACAGTGCAATCTTAATGTGTGTCTTACTCGGAAGTAAGCCCCATCGAGGTTAGTGTGGGACTCAACACTCCAAGGTAAAGGAGGACAAGCTTGCAGCCCTTTAGGGCTTAAACGCACTTACCTCGGAGTAAGTCCCATTGAACTCAACGGGGCTTACTCCTGAGTAGACCTGTGTCGCGTTACGCCGCCATTCATTTAACATCTCCGCGGCGCGCGGTTGCATTACTTACCCCTCCCCAAAGCTCCCGTTTCCCCTTCACCTCATATGGGACGCGGGCATCATTCCTCTTTCAGTTTTCCTGCAGTGCCCCCACCACACATACGAAAAAAAGCGAGGATCCAGCAGCTGCCAGACAGCTCCTTCGCTTTGGGTACAAAAATAAAATGAAACCACACTTTCACGGCGATTTTCTCATGGGGATTCTCTCTGCCTTTCCCCTCCGAGTCCAGGAAATCGCGCGCTCCGGGCTCCAAAGCGCCCGAGCCAGCCTCCGACGCTCCGCCAGCTCAATGCGCAGCCAAGGCAGGGACCAAGGCGCAAGGCAGAGGCGCGCGGGGACGCGAGCGCTCCGCTACGGGAGGCGGCGCGTGTGGCTCAAAAACCAAGCGGCGGCGGCGGCCATCCCAGGTAGCCCTGGCTCTTGACTGCAGCCCAAGCTGCAATCCCGGCTCTATCTGGGGACCTGGGATTGAGGGCGAGCCGGGGAAAGCGCAGCGGAGGAGAAAGCAATCCCTAGCTGCAAAGGAAGGAGGCTGCTCGTTCCGTGCGCAAAGCTTCCAGGCGTTGTTCTCGGGGCACGCTTTCTTTCTCAGTTCTTTGGGCCATTGCAGGTTTGTTTGTTTGTTTGTTTTGTTTTTACACACTACATTAAAGCGGAGGCAGGTTTATGGCGGAGGGGCGTCAGAGCCCCAGGAGGAAGCTGGAGGGGGCCGGAAAAGCAGGGCAACTTTCAAAGCGCACAGACTGCCCCAGGCGGTTTAAGGGCGCATCCAGGCGATGCTCTCCCTCTCCTGGGTAGGTAACCGGAAGTAGCGGAAGTGCTGCTGGCTACCTCGAAAAGTAGGGTTGGGTGTGTGGAAGACCACCAGCGCGCAAAGGCTGCCTGCGTTTAATTCAAATGCTTAAGGTGGGAGGGGGGGGGACGGGGACGGACGGAACGCCCAGTTCCAGGTAACAGTTATGCGCACGGATGCTTGGCACGTAGCCGCTCAGGAGCGAGCTTCACTCAGTTGCATCATCGGGTAAAACACTAGGTAAGTCTGCATAAGACTGCAGCCTTACAACCAATCCTGAGCATGTTTACTTGGGAAGGAGCCCCTCAATGGGATATATTTACAGGTGCTGGTGGCACCCATAGCTACAAGGAGGGAGAGCTAGCCAGGTTTTTTTTGCCCTGGGTGAAGCCTCCAGAGGGGTGCCATTGAGGCTTCCAGCAAATACATGTTTGTGTGTGCCAACCTGGGTCTTTTGACCCAGGTGAAATGAAGCCTAGTTTCGCCCCTGCCTTAGGCATGCCCAGATGGATGTGTAGATGCCAAAGGCAATTAAAACTGCTAGCTCATTTGCAAAGCTAAGCTAAGTGGGGTCCAATTGGATGGGGGAGTTCAGGTTGAGATTACTGAATGGCAGGGGGTTGGACCATGGGCGTGGCCTGGGGGACAGTGGGGGACAGCTGCCCCCCTAAATTAAGTAAATAAATAAGAATACTTGAAGTAGAAATCGTCAGAATATTTGAAATTGAAATGCTCATTGAGGTAACTTGGATGGTGACTCATTTATCGCATGAAAGGCATTCCCCGATGCTAATTTTTTATTTAACTTCCGAGTTTTCAAATGACTGAAGATTTTGACAGATTTTTCTGAGCTCTTGGGTTTGAAAGAAAGTAATTTAAAACAACTGTTGTTGAGACATTTCATTTCATTCCCGATCTGCTAGACAGAGCCAGACAGAGAGGATGGTGTCAGGAGGGTGTCATGCCCCTCCCCCCAGCCTGATAAATCCTGCCTATGCCCACGGGTTGAACTACATGACCCTTGGGGTATATTTCAGCCCTAAAACTCTATGATTCTATGACTAATACCCTGAGTCCAGACAGGTTTGTGTCTTTAAACTCACCTTTGCCAGCTGCAGGGCCAATATGCTATTTAAAGAGGGGAAATTGCAAGACGTATTCTGTCTTAACAATTGGATTTTGGATTTCTTTGTTACACCAGGGTTGAGTTTTGGAAAGTGCCTGGAATGCCCTTATCTTTAAATCAGATGCACCAGTAATTGAGTCTGGGTTTTCTCTGTGTGAAATCAGTGTGTTCCACTAGTGAGGGGTTGTCTCCTGCCCCTTCAGAAATAACATCCCCTGTGGGGTTTCTGAATTGACTTTCATTCATTTTCAGCAATCGGGGAACTTCTGTGACAGTGGTCTCCTAGTTAAAGGTAGGGGCCTTGTACACAGTATGTGAAGATGTGCATTCAGTGCTGGGTGCAGGATGGTGCCATTTGGGGGTGCTGTGCTCAGGATGTCATCCAGGAATGGTTTTAATCTGATTTGTGCCAAGAGTGCACTTCTTAAGTAGTTGCTGGGTTTATTATTATTATTATTATTATTATTATTATTATTATTATTATTAGGTACTCAAGGTGGCTTACAAATAAAAGGTAAAAGGTAAAGGAATGTCTGTACAAGTGGTGCTGTGGTCTAAGCCACTGAGCCTCTTGGGCTTGCTGATCAGAAGGTTGGCGGTTTGAATCCCCGCAATGGAGTGAGCTCCCATTTCTCTGTCCCAGCTCCTGCCCAACCTAGCAGTTTGAAAGCAGGCCAGTGCAAGTAGATAAATAGGTACCGCTGTGGCGGGAAGGTAAACAGTATTTCTGTGGGCTCTGGCTTCCGTCACAGTGTCCTGTTGCACCAGAAGCAGTTCAGTCATGCTGGCCACATGACCCGGAAAGCTGTCTGTGGACAAATGCCAGATCCCTCGGCCTGAAAGCGAGATGAGCACCGCAACCCCATTGTTGCATTTGACTGGACTTAACCATCCAGGGGTCCTTTACCTTTAGCTTTTACCTTACAAATAAAAATAAGAACTGTTGAAAATGTAGAGGGGCATAAACCCCCTAGTTAATCATTGATAAAATTAAAACTACACACACACACACACACAAAATCTATTAAAAACCATACAAGCAATTACAATAAAACAGCATGGCACCAGTACTTATGTACCCAGAGAGAGCTTTCTCAGGTCACTTCCTATTCATGCAGACCTACTGATGTTGCAGGTCTTTGCCACATCTCCTCACCATGTTGAACTTGCCAGTGAATGAAATCGGCAAAATAGGAAGCAGCACAGTAACTTAGCTGTCTCTCTGTACCGATAACAGACATATATATGCTCTGTTTAGCAACACACCAGTTTCCAGCCCCTCTCTTTTGAATGACTGTGAATTAATTGTGGGGAGGGGAATACAGAACGCCATTGCACACTAGTTTGAAAACATGCGCACCTGTCTGTACAAACAGCACAGAGAGCACATGCCTCCTGAGATGATGTTATTGTGCGATGTGCACAATTGCAAACTGCTGTTTCAAAAAAAAAAAAAGCACGCTGAAAAAAATCTAACTCCTGTGCAAGAGTCTCATGGCTGTTAATTGCACTGTCTCCAGAAAGCCTCTATGGCTACTGCCTGATTTACCATAGATCAGCTGCCTGTGCAGGAGAATCTCAGTAAAAATTGTACCAACATCTTCCTACCTTCACATTTTATATGAAGATTATAAAACATCAGCATCAGATCACACCCTTGTCTACTGATTGACTCTCTTTGGGAGTGCCTCAGGCTCTCCAGATTCCATGGCCTTCTGCAGCACTTATCCTGCCTCCTTCTCCCCCGTCTTTGGCTGCCTAGTTTCCGCTTCCTGATCCCCTCTTCCACCAACACCAGCAGCTGCCTCACAGGTGACACGGAAGCCCACAAATCACTGGATCCTTCCCCCTCTCCACTTGCCTCCTCTGCCCACACATCCCCCACCCTTTGGGCTCCTTCCCATCCCTAACAACAACAGGGACAATTGGAGAAACATCTGTTGCTAATTTTTCCTTTTACCTATGTACCATGCTGATAAAGATATGTTTATTATACACTTAAGCCTCAGACAATATTTGACCCGATTACGCTTGCATAGCCACAATATTTTCTGTTAAGAATTTGTATTAAAGTAGGAATTAACATGATTCATCCACTGGTCTGAAAAATAAAATAAAATAAAATAAATTTCCTTCCAGTAGCACCTTAGAGACCAACTAAGTTTGTTCTTGGTATGAGCTTTTGTGTGAATGCACAAAGCTCATACCAAGAACAAACTTAATCCAGGAGTAAGTTTCTTGCTCCATATTGAAAGGGAATTGCCGATGACTCGAACGAAGCCAAACTGAGATACCTACTGAATGATGAAGACCTTCCAAGATCACTTATGGTTGCCAGATTTCTGATCACTGTCCTATCCCAAAAGAAGAAAAACGGACTTCTGGGCGGATTGGACATTCCAGTGAGAGCCAGTGTGGTGTAGTGGTTAAGAGAAGCAGACTCGTAATCTGGGGAACCGGGTTCGCGTCCCCACTCCTCCACATGCAGCTGCTGGGTGACCTTGGGCTCGTCACACTTCTTTGAAGTCTCCCAGCCCCACTCACCTCACAGAGTGTTTGTTGTGGGGGAGGAAGGGAAAGGAGAATGTTAGCCGCTTTGAGATTCCTTCGGGTAGTGAAAAGCGGGATATCAAATCCAAACTCTTCTTCTTCTTCTTCCTTTTAAATCATGACTCAGGATGTAATTATGTGATACCTTAATTGATGTTTTATAATTTTATAAATAGGGGGTGATGTTTATGTTGTAAATTTACTGCTTAGTCTGTTACTTTAAAGTCCTCTCGAAGTTCTAAGTAGAAAGGCTAAGTATATATATGTTGTTTGAAAAATCGTGCGCGATGGGCCAATGGCCGTAATAAAATATCAATCAATCAAAAAAGAACAAACTTAGTTGGTCTCTATGGTGCTACTGGAAGGAATTTTTATTTTATTTTATTTTTTGTTTTGACTATGGCAGACCAACACGGCTACCTACCTGTAACTGGTCTGAAATACTTACCCTCCCCAATCTCTGAACCATAATATTCAGACCTATTGAGTTCCGGCGTCAAACTGGAAGCCTTTGTCCAGACTATCATGGGCATCCAAGGTGCATCTTTGACTGCCTCAAGGATGACAGACACAACAAGGAGGCCTTGGAAGGCCACGAGAGGAGCTTCATCTCCATCTTTCAGGAGACCCTCCATTCCCATCAGCCGAGACTTGGGCGATTTGGACTGTCTGAGTAATCTTGTGGGCAAGCTGCCGAAGAACTGTCCGCTCTGCAATGGTGGACCGTTGAGTTTAGATCCTGTTCAAGGCAAAACACCCCTCTACAGTCAACTGCTTCAGGCCTATAAATGGTCAAATAAGGTATGCAAGGAAAAAAAATGTGGTCCACGACGATGCACTAGAGGATCTGAGAAGAAAACGCTGGTTGTTGGTTTGTCTGCAGGTGAGAAGTCTGAAATAGGGTTGTGTTGTGCCATGTTCAGTAGGTGCTGTCGGCAATCAGTTTTCAAGTCCGGGAGTTAATAAGCTGCTTGTTGTAGATGAGATTCCACTCCCTTGAAGATCAGTCATGTGGTCTGGGGATACTCCTGGATTTGACCATGTCAGGTGGCTTCAGTGGCATGGAGTGTCTTGTTTATAGCTCCTACCTGTGTGCCAGCTGCAATGGTTCCTTAACAGGGATAGCTTGTTTCTAACCTCTTTCCAATCCAGCCTGATTTTTTGCCCCTTCGGTTTTGCAACATAAGGAAATGCTGACACCTTCTGTCCATTTCAGCCAAGGGCTTCTACACACATACTTTTGTCTAAAGCATAGTTGTTTAAATATTCCTCAAGCTGCATAGAGATCATTATGTTTTTAGCTTGGAGAGGTGATATACTAATACTTTGTGCAGAGATCGACGCATCTAACATTCCCCAGTTTTCAACAGAAGGAACCAAAAGCCCAAGAGCACCCTGGAATGAAGAGCAAGGAAACAGCCATATATAAGAACGAGCAGCTCTGGCTGCAAGCTCCCCAGGCGAATGGTGCCTCTGGGGCTGGTCAGGGGGTGCTTCCGAGGCCCCTGTGGGCAGTGGGAGGAGGCACCTCTCTTTGGGGCAGCTCAGAGAACAGGGACAACAGCAGCAGCCACCTGGAGGACTCCTAAGGAGAGGGGAGACCAGAGGAAGCTGAAGGAACACTCCACAAGGGAGGGTGTTCGAAAAGGGATGAGGGGCTTCCAGCTGTGTGGGCAAGGGGTGACATAACTGGACTCCTGCGCCCTACAGGGTGCCACAGAAAGAATGTAGTTGTTCAAGGGAGCCGTGGACCCCAAAAGGGTGACAACCTCTGCTCTAGGCTGTTCATGCTTCGTCCATCTGATACTAGCAATGTGCTTCTTTGAGACCTGATTTCACATATTGTGGTAACTGCTTCCTCACTCCAAATGTCAGCTGGGGAGAAGGCAAGGCACTAATGGTTCTGATAGGGGAGGAGTGATGTCCCTTCCCCTACTTCTTGCCCACCTGGCGTGACCTCCAGTTACTTAAAGGAACGGAAACACTTTCTTCCCCTGGCTCCACGCTGGATCTCAACGGCCCAGAGAACAAAAGAACCTGTGACTCGCGCACGTAATTCCCTACAATTTAGTCCTTTCAACGAGACTTATTACGATGGGCCTAGGGAAAGATGGTTTCACTTCTTAGAAAAAGTACACAAAATTGTCCGTAGAAAGCATTCGTCATCATTCCACTTAATCAAAATGTAAGGATTAAATTCCACTCTGGCTTAGACCAGCAGAATCCCACTGACTTCAACAAGTATCCAAGATTGCCCTTGAGCTAATCTGAGTCAAATTCAGTATTGGTATAAGCAATTCTGCTCCACCGGCCTGAGGTTAATTTTACCTTTCCATTGCCATACCCTTTCACATAACACTAGCAGTGGAAGGCATCTGATACAATTAACGTTAATCAAACTTAAACTCAAAATGAAGTCACTTTTCTTCACACGTTTCCAAATTGGTCATTAAAACTTGCTGTCTCAAGATCTGGTAATGAGCAACTCACTTTGGTTCCCTTTTTAAACAGAGAGATTCCCAATCATTCTAAGCTGAGATGCTTGGGGCTTGCATAATTTTCCTCAGTTTGTCCCAAGATAAAACAACTTGAAAGTGATTTACTATGTGGGAGGTAGAATTCTTTATTGTTTTGCTCTTACAGCTGCATCAAATGTTTGCTGTCCAAAATTGCTTTTAAATCATGGTCCTGCCAGGGGAAAAAAAGCTTACAAGGTGATGTGCAACACAATATAACAACAAGAGAATAAAAGGGAAATAGGGAACAAATTGGGAAGGAGACTGACTGACAGTGAAAAAAAATCACGAAGTACCTGTATACATTTGCTAACTAATCCATCCTGATTTGTAGGGGTGATGGATATTCCAGCTCATCAAGATTGTAGATGGGTCTAAACAGATAAAAACATTGGCAGGATTATTGTAATAACTTGCAATTTCATAAGAGTATATATTTAAAGAAGATGAATAAATGAACAAATTAAGTTAGTTTGGATATGCAGAAGATACTAAAAATAAATTTAAGGAATTGCAGGAAGTGGGGGAAGGAAGTCAAGTTTTGAAATGTCAAAATGATTGTAAAATCAGTGAAATGTATAAATTTGAAAAGTATAAATAATTTTTTAAAAAGATTGTAGATGAGTCTTGCCCATCCCTACTAACCAGGTATTCTTTCTAAACTGGAAGTGCTGGCTATCAGACTTAAGGCCTGTTACGTATTAAGTATCCATGGTTCCAGTTTCTCCTAAGCACAGGAAATTCTCAGTTCCTCCCTGTGTCCAGTATTGCTCTTTCCTTGCCAGCATCTTCACACTGGGTAATGTTCAATGTGCAAGTGGAATGACTTCTGCTTTTACAGCTAAATTCCTCCTTCCTCTCCCCCCCTGCACACCCCACCAGTCCCAAATCTACTCTGGAAGTTTATGAGGGAGGGAAGCCAGAACAGATTTAGAGGGCATGCAGTGGGAGCAGAGGGGTTGAAAGACCTGAAGTGCTAACAGAAGTTGTTCTGCTCATGCAAAGTGATATTTAGCGCTGTGTTGAGTGCCGTTGTCTTAGAGCAGTGATGGCCAAACTAGGCCCTGTTTTGGGACTATAATTCCCATCATCCCTGACCATTGGTCCTGGTAGCTAGGGATGATGGAAGTTGTAGTCCCAAAACAGCTGGAGGGCCAAGTTTGGCCATCACTTTCTTAGAGTAAAGAGCTGATGTGATGATATTCAAGGTAGAAAAGAAGGCAGATGTAACTTCTGTTGGATCTTTGGGTGAGAGTGAGGAACTCAGGCATAGAAGCTAAATGCAGCTCTGCAAGCCTTTCTGCCTAGCCCTCAAGGCTATCTCTATGTCAGAACCCCTTTTTCACAGGCTACAGCCTTCACAGGTCCTGCTTCTCCCTTTCCTTGAGGGTTTTTGCCTGGAAGGAGTGTGCCTTAGAACTTTGCTAATGCCTCTTCTTTTCCTGGGTGGAGGATAGAGAGTGTTCTGTGAGTGTGCAAAATCTAATCTACTATACAAAGATAAAAGTTGTATGATTGCCCCCTCCTGGATTTTGGCCTCTTGGCTTGCCCACCTCTTTGTGACTCCCCTGCCCCAGAAGTTTTCACCAAAAGGGAAAACATTCCTTGGGCTGAAAAAGGTCCCACCATCACAAGCAGTAGTTCACCAGCAAGTTTTTCCAACTCCCAATTGTTTACCAGTAGCAATTTTTGACAGTTGGAATCTCTGATCTATCGTCAAGACGTGGATTAGTATTTGTTGATGCGGCTCATCCCAGTGTATGGCTCCTAGAGAACAGGAGATCATTGGCACCATTTTGAATCTGACCTTAGATGGTGGGCCTCAGGATTCTAGTGGAAACAAAAGAGATCCCGTGAGTCTTCCCTCACCTATACAAGGCTGCCAATTTGGGCATTCATTTATCTTAGCAAAGTTATCTGTGACTGTTTTATAATTGCAACAACTGGGATCCTTCAGCTATGGCAGCCTTCTCTAACCTGGAGCCCTCCAGACATGGGCGTACCCAGGGGGGACAGGGGGGGCAACTGCCCCCCCCAGAAGCAAAAAATTAAAAATAAATCAAATGGTTATCGGCAGCCTAAAAGGAAAAAAAAGCTCAAGACTGGTCTTTCTCCCCCTCCCAAAATCTCAATAACAATTGAGCTCTTCCGCTCTTGGAGGCACAGTTGGCCACTGTGTGTGTGTGTGTTGCGCCAGCTGTTTCCCCCTCCCTCATGCCGACAAAGAGCTGGCGTGCCTATCAGAGACTGGATCCTAGCCTGCACCCTGCTTGGTCAAATGGGGATGCAGCCTGAGACTTGGGCAGTGTCAAGGGGGTGAATTCATCGTTGCCGGGATTCATCGTTGCAAGGGAGCTTGGCAAACTGAGTTCCCTTGCATGGTGAGTAGTTCCTTTGCGAGGACTGAGGATCCTGGGAAACTGAGTTTTTCAGTCATTTGGGGCTTTCTGTTTGGGGGGGAAAGTTTTTCTGTTTTTTGAAGCTGTTTTTGTTTTTGAACCTGAACGACTATGGCTTGCCCCCCCCCCCTAGTTTTGATCCTGGGTACGCCCCTGCCTCCAGATATTTTGGAATACAGCTCCCATTAACCCTGCCCATTGACCATACTGCTGGGAGTTTTCTGGAGCATACCAAGTAGGGGAAAGTGAACTGCTAGCTAACATCTGGGTCCAATTGTATGCCTGTTGTTAGATTCCAAGCAAGGTACTTGACCAGTAGAATTGAGCTCATATCAGATGTGGTATCGTATGTGCTAAGTACTGCTGTCTGAAGAAGCACTCTGTAAGTACTAGTAATTACAACCACTGCTGTTTCATCTCTGGCGCTGTAATTTTATATACCATTACAGGCATAAATTGTTAAGTTTTCTGAGAATAAAGTCAATGTTTGTATAAATAGTTCTATCCTTCCACAAAGGGAATAGATAAAAATTTAACATAATCACCGTAGAGAGCTTCTAAGGATCCGTCAATACAATGAATGTCAAGGTAATTATTTTTCTTTATTGATTGTGACATCAAAATCTTGCTAGTATTTGCATTTCCCCCCCTTCCTGGTAAATATATTAGAAATGTATACTGATACCTTTTGGGTAGTGGTTTTTTGTTTGTTTGTTTAAAGCAACAACAACACCCAGAAATAAGAGAACAAAGATGATGATTAATTTTCTTAGTACTGTAGTTGGTTGCCTGTCAGTGTTTGTTCGTGCAAGCTATTATCACAAAGCCTTATTGTCACTCTAGTTTGTTCCTGTATGTCTAAAGACTAAAAAACCAGTGTGAAGATATCAAGTCTGTGTTGCTTATGAAATAGGATTAAGTAATAATATTTGAATATTTTACCATTCCATTTCTCACCTAGAGGGAGTCTAAGGCTCTGTCCTAATTTCTTGACAGAATTTGAAAGAAATTAGGACAGGGCCTTAGATTCTCTCTAGGTGAGAAATTAAATGGTAAAATATTCAAATATTATTACTTAATCCTACTTCATAAGCAACACTGGCACTTGGGTTCAACTGAGGTCAGAATTCAAGTCATCACTCATCCATAAAACTCACTGAGATGACCTTGGGGCTGCCACTCACAAGCCTATCCTACATCATGGGGCCACTGTGAGGATAAAATGGGGTAACAGCCCTCATGCTACAGTGAGATCTTTGGAAGAGCAGTTGTGCTAATTCCTTTACTTTTATCCTGTCCCTTCAATTGCTTCTTTCAATGGCTTCTTGGTCCATCTAGCTCAGTATTATCTATGCTGACTGACATGGGCTCTGCTGAGTTTCAGGTAGGAGACATTCCCTGCCCAATCTCAATATATCAAGGATTGAGCCTGGGGCATTTTTCAGGCGAGGTATGTTCTATCCTAATGTGCGACACCCCTGTGCTGTATTCAATGACAAGGTAACAGGAAAAGGTTAAACAAAACTACGAAAACAGAAGTACTGTTCTTGGGGGACAGGGGGCGGGCAGGTGTGGGGGACTCCCTGGTCTTGAATGGGGCAATGTGCCCCTGAAGGAGCAGGTGTGCAGCCCGGGAGTCATTTTGGACTCACAGCTGTCCATGGAGGCACAGGTTAATTCTGTGTTCAGGGCAGCTGTCTACCAGCTCCATCTGGTACGCAGGCTGGGACCTTACAGGCCCGCAGACTGTCTCCCCAGAGTGGTGCATGCTCTAGTCATCTCCCGCTTGAACTACTGCAATGCGCTCTACGTGGGGCTACATTTGAAGGTGACTTGGAAACTACAACTAACCCAGAATGCGTCAGCCAGACTGGTGACTGGGAGTGGCCGCCGAGACCACATAACACCGGTCTTGAAAGACCTACATTGGCTCCCAGTACGTTTCTGAGCACAATTCAAAGTGTTGGTGTTGACCTTTAAAGCCCTAAACAGGCTCAGCCCAGTATACCTGAAGGAGCGTCTCCACCCCCATCACTCTGTCTGGACACTGAGATCCAGCGCCGAGGGCCTTCTGGCGGTTCCCTCGCTGCGAGAAGTGAGGTTACAGGGAACCAGGCAGAGGGGCCTTCTCGGTAGTGGCGCCCGCCCTGTGGAACGCCCTCCCATCAGATGTCAAAGAGATAAACAATTATCTGACATTTAGAAGACATTTGAAAGCAGCCCTGTTTAGGGAAGAGACAAAAGAAAAATTCTTTCCAGTAGCACCTTAGAGACCAACTGAGTTTGTTCTTGGTATGAGCTTTCGTGTGCATGCACACTTCTTCAGATACACTGAAACAGAAGTCACCAGATCCTTAAATATAGTGAGGGAGTGGGGAGGGGTATTACTCAGAAGGGTGGTGGGAATGGGAAGTTTTTAATGACTGATATTTTTAATCTTTGTTGGAATCCGCCCAGAGTGGCTGCGGAAACCCAGCCAGATGGGCAGGGTATAAATAATAAATTATTATTACTATTATTATTATTATTATTACTACTACTACTATTATTACTATTATTACTACTACAAGTGAGCAGCACATGTATGTAACAGGTCATAGAGGGAGGCCTGCTCCAGTTACTCCACCGGAGCAGCAGTTTGTAAAGGATCTGGCCTGAATCAGAGTTGGGCCTCAGTTCCTGGTTGCAAGTGAGGTAGAGTATGCTTTCAAATCCTGGGAACCATCAGGACTGACAGCCCAGCAGTGAGGTAGTTTGTGGGCTGCTGCTATCTCCCAGAAGCATCCACCATGGCTTGGTGCTGGACATGTTGGGTGGAGTCATCTTCCTCCAGCTCTGCTTGCTGCTGTGCTTCCTTCCTGTGTCTGCAAGAGATGGGCGCTCTTAAAATAAACAGCCTGAGTCCATTCCTGCTATGTTCCAGTCTCCTCACCAGTTTGGATTCTGCCAGCTGCCACTGCGGTCGCATCCATACCACTATCGTTGTGTTTTAATTGTTGTAAACTGCCCTGGGACCATAGCTGACAACTTTCCCCTTTTTTGCGGGAAATTTCCTTATTCCAGCGCCGTTTCCCATTGCAAAAAAAGGGAAAGTTGACAGCTATGGCTGTTTCCCAATGCAAAAAAAAAGAAGAAGAAGAAGAAGAAGAAGAAGGTTGACAGCTCTGTCTGGGACCTTAGGGTGAAGGATGGGTTAATAATAATAATAATAATAATAATAATAATAATAATAATACTGTACCTTCAAAGCAATATCACACCACTTTGAACAGTCATGGTTTCCCCCAAAGTCCTTAGAACTCTAGTTTGTTGCTAGAAGACTCCTATTCCCCTCCCTGAGCTCTTTTTAACAATCAGTCCCTTTCCCCAGGGAACTCTGGGAGTGCCTCTACCCCCATTATTTACTGGTCCAAACACTGACTCCACCTCTGAGATCCATCTGGCAGGGAACCAGGCAAAGGGCCTTCTCAGTTGTCACACATGCCCTCCCATCAGATGTCAGAGAGCCAGTGTGGTGTAGTGGTTAAGAGCGGTAGACTTGTTATCAGGGGAACCGGGTTCGCGTCTCTGCTCCTCCACACGCAGCTGCTGGGTGACCTTGGGCTAGTCACACTTCTTTGAAGTCTCTCAGCCCCACTCACCTCACAGAGTGTTTGTTGTGCGGGAGGAAGGGAAAGGAGAATGTTAGCCGCTTTGAGACTCCTTCGGGTAGTGATAAAGCGGGATATCAAATCCAAACTCCTCCTCCTCTTCTTCTTCTTCTTCTTCTTCTTCTTCTTCTTCTTCTTCTTCGAATTAAAAAACTATATGACTTTTAGAAGACATCTGAAGGCAGCCCTGTATTGGGAAGTTTTTATTGTTTGATGTTTTATTACGTTTTTATATATGCTGGGGGCCACCCAAAGTGGCTGGGGAAACCCAGATGGGAGGGGTATTAATAATGATGATAATAATAATAATAATAATAATAATAATAATAATAATAATAAAATTATTTGAGAGAAACTTGTATGCTAACAAATCTCAGTGCTCTTAACGAACTGCACGAATGTTTGGTGTGGATGTGATATCTCTGGTTTTTACTGGGGTAGTGTTGCAGCATCCCCAAGTAGGAGTGGTCACTTCATCATGTTCCAGTGCCCGCCGTGCTCCTCTCACCCAGGTAAGCAGGAAACCTGGGTCCCTACAGATGGGGTGTAGATGTGAGAAATAAACACAATGGCGGCGGCAGCAGCAACAATGACAAAACTATTTGCAGACTGTAGAAAAATTGAAAAAGGTTTGCGTATCTTATGGCAAATGCCTGGAATTTGACAAATATGGACATTCCAGTGTCAAAGTTGACAGAAACAAATATCAGCATTCACTGGTATAAGCCTTTTTGTGTCAGATGTATGCACCGAATGTTGACAATTTCATTTCAATTCCTGCCAGTGTTCACTGGGCGGAACTCTTTGAGTTTCTGGATATTCACATTTGCTTGCTTACACAAATTATATATATATATATATATATATATATATATATATATATAAACTTGCAAGTGGTGCATTGGGCATTTAATCTTTTCTACTCAGAATAAACTTCTCCAGATGCCAATCCTTATGTTGTCAGAGCATCAAAATCCACAACAGGATTGGTGGGTGGGCATGCTAACCCATTGGGACGACTCCATTGCTTCCCCGTAGTTCTGAATTCCTTGCCCTGATCTTGGACTCCATGAACTTGAAGCACTGCTTCCAGCCCGAGTAGCCTCACCTTTCCTGTCACCTACCCTGAGTATAAAGGCTGCTGTGACTCTCTACCTGTTGCTAAGCCTGTACCTCTACTAGAGTAGAGTTCAGTAAATATATCTTCCTTACTTTCGAGTAAGAGCCTGAGTTGTTGTGGTCTGAGTGGGAGTCAGGACAGCTTTCTAAATTTACCATGGCTTTCCAGTGTATTTCATATTCACATGTCTTTTCTATTTGTATTAATACTTGTCCCCTGACATATTTGGCTGCTATAATTGTAACTGTTTCCCCTGCTGATTATTACAGTGGTACCTCGTGTTGCGGACACGATCCGTTCCGGGGTGCCGTTCGCACCCAAAAAAGTCCGCAACCCGTGAGGCGATATCGTGCTTCTGCGCATGCGCGACCTGCGAAACCCGGAAGTAAACACTTCCGGGTTTGCCGCGTTCGTATCCCGCGCTGTTCGCAACCCACAGCGAACGCATCACGAGGTACGACTGTACTGTTTTCATTGTTGTGTTTTGTTGTATGTTGTGTTTTTATTGTCCTGGAAACCTCACGGTATTTCTCTGAAATGAAAGGCAGTGCACAAGGAATTTAAATAAATAAGTCTACAGTAAGAGCTATAGCATAAGACTTGCAGACTTTGTATATTTAGTTTTGAGTTCATTGCAATATTGGCATGCCCCGTTATCGATAGACCCTTAAATCGAATTTATCTTTTAAAACATGTAGCAAGTTGGGTCACACAGAGCAAGGCACAGTGAATTAATAAACAGCCTAACCTTTTCCAAATGTCAGTGGTAAGGAAACCACAACTGTGAATTTTTTGGAGCAGCAATGACCATTTCTTCAATACTGGAATAGGCCAATGCCAAAGGAAAATAAATAAATAAACAAGGACATTTGTGATGCTGTTTGTTTCTTATTTCATGCATTATTCAAGTGCATTATTTTATACTCATTACATAAAAAACTAGCACTCTTGTTCTTGATGATTGGTGGACATATTGCTTCTTCAGAGGAAACAGGTTAAGTCTCGTGCTTTTTTTCTTACATTCTTTTTCACTAAAGTGAGGAAATAAAATAGATGGGAGAAATTTCTCAAACGGATGCAAGGCTAAGTCCCTTGGTGTTTGCAAACTGTTCTGAAAGTACAAAGAGCTGTTTTGTTGCTGAAAATTGCTGCTATTTAAAATATTTCCCATGTATCAAAGTGTCAGTAGCACCTCCGGAAACATAGACGTGCTCTGTTCGATACCCCACCTGTGCTGAAAAAAAAGAAAATGAGAGAGTTAGTGTGACTGAAAAGTAAGGAGAAAGCCCTCAGACTGAAAGCAAGGCTCTATTACTACTTTTTGAAATCTTTTCTTATACGTCATTTAGTGGGTATAGTTTTGAAATGCCTAGAAGGGAACATAAAACCTTACTCTTCTCTCATCATTGCACCACTTAGAAAGTGGAAGGTACGAATGGCCGTAACCCTGGAACATTGTTAACAGAGCTTGGGACCAAAGGGGCTTGTAAGATGGAAGCTTTGATAACCGAAACATAAAGATGTCACTGTCAACTTTCTCCAAATATACACGTTTGTTGTAAATGTCACATAAACCTGCAGCTAAGTGATGGATCACAACTGTCTGCGTTTTCCAAGGATGGCTCTGGATAGAACTTTTAACTCTTTCGTGAATGTTGCATCTCTTACAGCAGGGACGTCTTAGCCATTGAGGCTACTGGTTCAAGGCACCACAGCGCCACGGCCTGAGGAGGCGCCTGTGCCCTCCAGCCCCGCCGGCAGCGCCGCTCTCACCCACCTCTTCTCGAGCTGCGGATACGGGGAGGCCGTCTGCGAGCCTCCCGTCGGCGCTGCAGCCAGGGCTCCCTGAATGGCAGCACCGCGCCACAGCTTCGGCCAAGCAGGCAGAGGCAGAGGTGGAGCACAGCTGGCAGCATCCCCACCTGCCCCTCCGCGCCCTCTGGCTGCCTGCCGCGCCTGGCCCTGCCCGGCAGAGCGCAAGTTTGGCATCCCTGCCAACCGCGCCATGCCCTCCGGCTGCCTGCTGAACCTGGCCCTGCCCGGCGAAGCGTGAAAGGCGCCGGAGGGATCTTTGCGCCAGGGCGCCAGATTTACTTAAGACTGCCCTGTCTTACAGTGACCATGAAGCCATTACAAAGAATTTTGTTCCAATATGACAGACATGGTTCTGGTTTTGTTCTGGTTCAGACAAAGTTTTGCACACATTTGTGTAGCCATTGGCAGAGTCCTGGCAGGGGGAGATATGGTGGTGGAGGTTGAGTGGGCCAGGTGAGGAGAAGACATCTTTGTGTTATCTCACCTGAACCTTTGCCCAGTTGAATGTCAGGACAAGTGAATCGCAAAATCAGTGCAATCCAGGATTTAGTCATGGATGAGGATGTTGACCTGGAAGAGAGAGGGATAAGCCTTTCCCAAATTTGCTTACCAGGTTTCCTGGTGAAGCATCAGCATCAGCTTGGTAGATGGCGAGAGGATATTACTTTGGTTCATAGATATTCCAGCTCACTGAGCAAGAGCCCTTTCAAGCAGTTCTTTAGAAATGAATCCCTGTAATATTGTTGGGTTATTGAGACAGGGTGCTGCCTGGCGGCCTTCATTCTTGAGAAGATGGGTGTTGGAGATGTTGTTGAAAAGCCCACATGTAATATTGGGGAGCTGTAATATCAAAGCTAAGGCTTCCTTGTTGGAAGGGCTCTGAAGTTCACAACTCCCATGGCAACCACAAGAATGTTTTACATTATATATCTGTCCAGTATATAGCTGAGCTTATACATGATTTGGTGTTCTGTTCAGGTCAGAATGATGATGATCTGTGATGTCCTCGGCATATCATTACCTGCTCAGGTTTGGGCTGTTGTTGACAATTGCTTCAAAATGCCCTCTCCCACCACACAAAGTTCAGCTGCCTCCTTGGATTTGTGAGGAACGATCAAATGACAAGGAAGGTGACTAGAGGGGAAAGCACATGGAAAATGGATTCAGTTTGAAATTTACAGATGAACCTACTCAATTCACACTTCCCAAAACAAGATTTGAACTGAAACACAACTCTCTTTCAAAATTCACATTTCTTCAAATTTTGCAACACAGTTCTCCGGCCTCTCATACAATTTTTACAAGTAATGTGTACAAAAATGCATATTCCAGGGTAAACTAGGCATAAAAATGCTTATATTCATGGGGGGAAACATGCACAAATGCATTGCTTAAGGAGAAATTGCTTTGTAAAAATGTGTGCATTGGGCAAAATTGCATACGCATATTAGGAGAAATTCACACTAAAATGCTGCTGAATTTTCATGAAGACTTTTTTTTTTAAAATAATAATATGTGAATGGATATAGAAATACGGAGAACTGACCTTAAGAGAGGAAATTGAGGAACTGAGAAAAACTGAAATTGATAGTTTCTCCCATCCCTAGTCATGGGTCACCTTTTTAAAAAAGTGGTAGAGCCCAATATTTTGGCACTTGAAAAGAGATTACGGACAGTGAGGCCCCTCTCAATCTCTAGTCAGTTTGCGGTCCCTTTTGCAAGAGAAAGGAAAGCAATGCAGATCACGCTGCAAGCCGTCTTTCAAGCTGCAAAGCACTTGGAAACATCCTTTTAAGGCTGCAGTTTTAAGCTCACTTACCTGGGAGTAAGTCCCAATAGACTTACTACTCAATGGAACCTACTTCTGAGTAGATGCATATAGTTTTTCAATGTAAAGAAGGTGATATGTAGGACTATCTGCAAGGTAACATCCCCATTGAAAACAAATTTACCCAGTGCTTTTTTTCTAAAAAAAATATTTAGGGGTAGTCTCATTTTCCTTGTTGTTGTTGTTGTTCAGTCGTTCAGTCGTGTCCGACTCTTCGTGACCTATCCTTCACTGCCTCTCGCAGTTTGGCCAAACTCATGTTAGTAGCTTCGAGAACACTGTCCAACCATCTCATCCTCTGTCGTCCCCTTCTCCTTGTGCCCTCCATCTTTCCCAACATCAGGGTCTTTTCCAGGGAGTCTTCCCTTCTCATGAGGTGGCCAAAGTATTGGAGCCTCAACTTCAGGATCTGTCCTTCTAGTGAGCATTCAGGGCTGATTTCTTTGAGAATGGATAGGTTTGATCTTCTTGCAGTCCATGGGACTCTCAAGAGTCTCCTCCAGCACCATAATTCAAAAGCATCAATTCTTTGGCGATCAGCCTTCTTTATGGTCCAGCTCTCACTTCCGTACATTACTACTGGGAAAACCATAGCTTTAACTATACGGACCTTTGTCGGCAGGGTGATGTCTTTGCTTTTTAAGATGCCGTCTAGGTTTGTCATTGCTTTTCTCCCAAGAAGCAGGCGTCTTCTAATTTCGTGACTGCTGAAATACTGCCCCTCAATGAGGCCAAACTTAGATTAAAAAAATGTTTAGGGATGTATGTACCCTTGCGTCCCCCCAAGAAAAAACAACTGCTTTTACCCTTGCTTGATCCCCTGCAGTAAATCACAGAAATGGCAGACACTCCTTTTCCAGGAGAGCCGCCATTTCATCTCAGCACTAATACTGTACCAATCTGCTCAGTAAGCCGACAGTGTGATGGCTTCTATTTATATGCTAACTTCATTTTATAAAATACTGCAAGCTGCTCTGCTTGTAAATCTCTCAATAATTATCTGTTTCAGTGCCTTCTTCTTGGAAGCAAGTCCTTTGATCAACAAAATAAGCTTGGGGGCATGATAAATATACAGCATTCTCCCTCTGGTCTTCATGGCCTAGAGGGCCTGAAGAACAAACGTGTTTATGTGTGTGTGTTAAGAAAGAGAAGGTAACATTCTGACCTAAGGTGAACCAAATTCACATCCAGGAAAGACAATTCCTGCAATGTGTTGCCATATCATGTAAATATGGATGTACTTGCTTATTTTGCATTATTCTGTTTCCACAAGTCAAGAAGGGGTGGGCAGCCATAGATGGCACAGAGCCCCTACTGAAGGGGTGGGGAACTTTTGGCCTTCCAGATGTTGCTGGACTACAACTCCCATCATCTCTGCACATTGGTCATCCTCGTTGGGGCTGATGGGAGTTGGAGTCTACATATGGAGGACCACAGCTTCACCACCCCTGCCCTGTCTACTAACCACTGAGCTCCTCTATCACACTCTCCAACTTTTGGGATTCTACTAGTTATTGCATTCAATTTCAAGTGACCTATAGAAACAAAAAGCGGAAAGAACAGAAATAGCAATGAGGAAGAGGATGAAGAAGATAAAAAGGTTGCTCTTATGGGATCTACACACACATTCCTAAAGATAACACGTTTCTTTCATTAAGGCTCCAGAGTCCTCATCTTTTCTTCCTCATTCAGCAGCCCTGTCTTCATTCTTCACTCCTTGCATGAAGTGCTGGGCAGATGCAGTTGCCATGAAATCCTATGAGTTATCCTTATAGATTATCCTCAGGTTTGATGAAAGGAGATAGCCAGAGGCACATTTCCACTGATAAATTGTTTTTAAAGCACTGGCTCACTTAGAAGGACTCTTACACACTATGATTTATGCACACTGTTAAAATGATATTCTTCCCTTCGCTCTCTCTTTTTTTTTTTCTACAAAGGAAAAAAATATCTGTGAAGCACAGTTCATGATTTCATGATTCATAGGAAATATAACTAGAAGGGAATCTAAACTGGAGGGGTTAATTTTCTGTACACTTCCCTGCTATGCACCCTCTTTTGTCATTCCACCCCAAGGAGCTCCTGCAGGGGGAGATAGAAGGCTGACATCACAGCTCCACATAGCCAATCTGATTTGTCTGTGTTGCCAAGGGCAAGCAAAGCCCTCCCATTGCCTTCACTTTCAACAGAGGTGGGAGGTGACGGAGACAGGGAACGTATCAACCTGGAAATGACATTTGCATCATAGTTCCTGATTGGCAGGGATCGGTGTAGTGGCAAACTCAGAAGTGCAGGAGCCATTCATGATATCCACATCCCACTCCCTCACAACCACACACCCTTCTGAGATTATACAACCTTCTAAGATTATACAATGATGTTATATAGCAATAACGCTTAGAGATCCATGTGTTGCCTTACAACTAGATCTACTATCTACATGGGCAAATGCTTTGGAGTGCTCCACTATGTTCTTTCACAGTGACTTAAGTACTTTTTTCCCTTAAAGTTGACATGGTTCAGAACAGAATGTGCACGCCACTCTCTCGAAACTAAAGTTGCGTGTGTCTTCGGCGTTCCTGGCTGGCTTACCTCCTTTCCTTATGATTGACTCCAATAGGCACAAAGTCTGGAAATCTTCTCTTTTTTTAAAATAAGATTTTTATTAAGAAAATTTCAAATCCATACAACTCATCAAGAATACAATCAATTACTGGTACATTTCCCCCCTTTCCACTTCCCCCCTCCCTCCCTTTCCCCTCCTGGACTTCCCTCAGCTCCCTTAACTGTTTTGCTAATTCATATTATTTCTGCATGTTATTCTGCATTCATATTATTCTGCATGTAAATATCATTTTCCTGTTATTCATATTCATTTCTACTAATAAAATTTGTGTATGTTTATTCAAAGCCTGCCAGTGATTCCAAGTCTCTGTTGTTTTTTCAAATAATTTGAAAAAAAAATCTCATTCTTCCTTAAAGGCCAGATTTTCCTTTTCCCTTAGTTCATATGTTAGTTTTGCCAGTTCCGCATAGTTCATCAATTATTATTTTTTGCCATTGTTCCTTCATTGGTATTTCTTCCTTCTTTCATCCTTGTGCTAGCAAAACTCTTGCCACAGTTGTAGCATACATAAATAAGTTCTTTATCTTCTTTGGTAGATCTTTTTCCTATAATCCCTAGCAGAAAGACTTCCGGCTTTTTAACAAAAGTAAATTTAAACATTTTTTTCAATTCATTATAAATCATTTCCCAATATTTTTAAACTTCTCTGCATTCCCACCACATATGATAAAAGGTCAGTTCCTTTTTCCTTACATTTCCAGCATGTACTTGTTCCAGTTTTATACATTTTTACCATATAAACTGGTGTAATATACCATCTATACATCATTATATTATATGAAAATCATGTAAAGGCTGAAAAACTTCTCAATGGCAAAAAGGCTCCCCTTTCGTGCTGATTGGGTGGCTGTAGGACACTGGAGACAACGATCCTGCTGCAGAAATAGTAATGGGTCTGTGACACACACCCCCTCCAATGACCCTGGTCCACTACATTTCCTTCTGAGATCATATAATAGTGATTCAGGGAGCAATCCTAGCCTCACCTGTAAAACAGTGGAGTAGCCTTAGGATGTTTCCCAAGTACTGCTCTCCCAGCAGAGATGGAGGTATGCTGGCAGGATGTATCTATGTTGTACACTTTCCCAGTCTTCCAACCCATTCATGGAAATATCTGCAAAGGTGTCCCACCAGCAATGTTCTGCCAATGTTCTGGGACTTCTTCTTCTTCTTCTTCTTCTTCTTCTTCTTCTTCTCCTTCTCCTTCTCCTTCTCCTCCTCCTCCTCCAAAAAGTAAGTTGTGTGCCTTTGTTTCCCAGTCTGACCCTTTTACATGGCTTTGTATGTGTTGTGGTATTTTATGCATCGTGACTTGCTGTTGTTTTTTTATTGCTAATAGTTCAGTAATTATTTATTGTAATTGTGAATTTCTGTATAATTATTCCTTGCTGATATTTAATTTCATTGCATACCATTAGATTCCAATGGATTATTGAGCGTTACTTTATTTGAAATAAGCTTTTTGTTTCCAAGTTATGTTTTAGGATTGGATTGGATCAGACTGTTATAAGGTGTGCTCTTCGGCAGGCTTCAAATAACTCTTGCAATGATGCAGAGACTTTGGATATAATGGAGGATGGTAAATTAGATGGACTTATAATATGCAATTGAAAAAGTTATTTAAAGAACCCACGGAGGGGAGGAGGGAAATCTTGAGATTCAGAAGAATCTTGTGCAAATTTTAATATTTGTACTAATGTTATTAGTGTGAATCAATTTGTTATGTAAAATAAAATAAAAAATAAATAAATCAAATAAAAAGACTATTATAAAGTGTGTGTGATCTTTGTTGTTTCTTCAACTTGTAAACCTCACGGCATATAGTAATATAGAAAGGCAGTATACAAATTATTATTATTTTTTTTAAACAGAGTTTATTAGCGTTTTCATAATATAACACAAACCCAAACCCACACCTACAAATACAAAAACAAATACAAATACACATAATGCCAGGATTCTTCTTCTTGTTTGTATACCTTACATAAAAAAAATTTCTAGTTCTGAATCTTGACTTTTGACTTCCCCCGCCTTTTCACCTTCGGTTTTAAATCAATATACTACTTTCTTAACATCTTTTCTCTATAAAAAAAACTTTGACTTTAATTAAAGATAACACAATTATCTTGATCTTTCTATTATAAAAAAATCTTAACCAAATATTCTTATAAAGACTAAACTTATTTCTTCTGTCCTTTATCATGCTGCTTTTAACTTAAAATTCAATATCTCCCTACTTGTTTAAAATAAACTTATAATTAACAGACTTCACTCTCCGATTTCAGATACCATGACAGACCATTTGGAATATACATTTAATACTTCAACCCACTCCCCCTCTGTCCATTGTCTTTCTCTGTCTTTCACCAGAACCGGATCTCCCATTCTCTTCTTCTAAATGTCCACCGATCCAGGCAGCATTCACAACAGACCTTGCATCAAGCTTCAGGGTGTCCATCACTTCTTTTTTGGGCTCCTCCGTTTCTTTGTACCATACTTCTTCTTCTTGTAGAAATCTTAATTCCATGTCCCTTGCCCCCGAGCTCCCACCTCGGGGTCTGGATATTATAAATTTTCCCGTTCCGGGGCTGCCACCCCCAGAAATCGGTTCCTTTTCCCGGAGTTGCCCAGCCATTTCAAACCATCCTTCAAGCACCCCTCCCAGCTCTTTGCCAAGGTTCGATTCCATTGTATAAAACTTTTGAAAAGCCTCCTCTGTGGAAGTTAAGTCCATTTTCTTTAAAATCCCACACAAGACTTGTAATTTCCGATCAAGCAGTTCCAGCTTCAAGACAGTGAGCATTTCCTCATCTTTTAAACCAGAGTTCAATACAAGTGCGAGCACAAAGTCCAGCATTTTGAAAGGGAGGGTGGGTATCAGATTTCAGCTCCTGTCTCTTCCGTCCTTTGTTTCAATTTTTTCCCACGACAGTCCAAATCGTCGCCATTTTTCCGAAGCCGGAGTGTAAAGACCAAAACTTCAAATGGAGATTTTTTTCCCAATTAATCCCCAAAGGGAAATCTCAGCAGTCTCAGTTTTCAAATTCCAGATACTTTCTATCGATTATTGTAGCAGCAGTCACTTAAACTGGTTAGTTTCTTTCATCTCCCGAAGGGAAGGGAGGCGGGCTGCCTTTCCTCTTTCCCCCAGATCGTTCCAAGATTAAAAACAAAAGTCAATCAAGTACTCACAGCCACTGGGTTCTTATCAGCTTGTTAAAGACAGGTAGAACTTAGACGCTCATCACAGGCTTTGTCGCCGCATTTACATCCCGGTTGGGGCATGTCCCCTATAGCCCGGCTCCGTCGTCCCTTCACCCCCACTCCCCCTTTACAGGGGGAGCGGGGGAAGGGTTCGGAGCCACAACGGGCACAGCCGGGGAGCCCAGGGTGCGGGACGCTCTTCCCGCACCCCAACCGGAGCCCCGCTTTGCGGTGGCGGGGCTCCTAACCCCCGGGATGGACTGGGTGCTTCGCAGCCGAAGCAGCCCACGACCACCCGCAATGGCGTCGCCGCCGGAAGTCGGCAGTATACAAATTAAAAGTGAAGTGAAATAATTTAAGTGGGGAGAACGGGGCATGATGGGGTGGGGCACAAGGCCTCCCACATCTTAAGCCCCTTTGTTTCTCTGACATGTCTAAGGAAATGTTCAAGCCCTGGGACTGGCATAGTTAATTCCCTCTTATTACGGTCTGGGGAATGATACTGTATATAAAAAAGCAAGCTTCCTTCCCTCCCCCAACTTCCACCCTGCCCATGGCAAAACAGCAGGCCCCCTGGTTGTGGTGGTTTCTTTACCCTTTCCTTCTGCTGTCAGTGCAAGCAAAGATTGCTCTTGTCCAGGGGATACCTGAACCAAAAGGAGTGTGTTTTGCCTTGCAAGGATGTGTCTTTGAACTCTGATGATGCTTCTTTCTTGCCTGGATGGAGAATAGAGAGGGATGCATGTGTCAGTGCGAGGAAATAGCCTGATGTGCAAAAGTAAAGTCCATGTTAGTTGTTCTCCCTGCTTTTGCCTCTGAGGATGCCCACGCTTGGCTCCGCCCAGGGTCCCAATTTGATAAAGGAGGGTATTGCTTACGAACCACAACCACTTGCCCAACACCTGATGTCATATGTGGGGCAGGCACAAATGTTGTTACAAAGGAACCATTGGAAGCTTAAAGCTGATTGGTTCTGACAGCGAGACCAGTATTCAGGGACAATGGGAATTGTAGCCCGGAAACATCTGGGGACCCAAGTTTGTGAAACACTGTCCTCGTGCATCCGGGAGGGCTCTGTTTGGAAGTGCTTTGCACTGAAACAGTTACATCAATACCCTTTTAAAATTTTATACTGAATATACGTACATTTCCTAAAAGGTAAAGGTAAAGGACCCCTGACAGTTAAGTCCAGTAGCGAACAACTCTGGGGTTTCGGCGCTCATTTCGCTTTACAGGCTGAGGGAGCCGACGTTTGTCCACAGACAATTTTTCCGGGTCATGTGGCCAGCATGACTAAGCCGCTTCTGGCAAAACCAGAGCAGCCCACGGAAACGCCGTTTACCTTCCCGCCAGAGTGGTAGCTATTTATCTACTTGCACGTTTTGGGCGTGCTTTCGAACTGCTAGATTGGCAGGAGCTGGGACTGAGCAACAGAAGCTCACCCCATCGCTGGGATTCGAACCGCCGACCTTCCGATCGGCAAGCCCTAGGCTCAGTGGTTGAGACCACAGCGCCACCCACGTCCCTGTACCCTTAATCCCCAATACTACCTTTTCTCTTTGCAAAGGAGTGTCCAGGAATCCTTGCTGGAAGCATACCTGTTGAAGCAAGGGTACAGCAGGATGAGGAAGTCCAGCTTCTGCTTGCCCTCAGCTAACCTCTCCTTTCTTGGCCTTCATCTTACCCTTGCTGCTTTGCAACAGTGCTTGGAGATCCTCAGCCACATGCACCCCCCACCCCGAGATGAGTGATAAAAGCCTCCTTTTCCCTCTGTGAAACAACCCCTAATTTGCACCTTTAGGCTAGGGCAAATGGAACCCAATTGGGAAAAGGTTAATTCTGCCCAGAATTTGACATCACTGCCTCATTTATTTCCCCCCTCACTGCTTTGCAAGCAGAACATGCTTCTCGGAGGGTGTAATGGAGTCACGCAGGCATCGTTGAAAATGCACAGTGTGTCACAAGACCGATTAGGAGAGACACCATAGACACCTGAGAAATGGAGATAGATCTATAATCCTGCATACCCAGAGGCCTGGGTGTTGTTTTTCTCCTAGGCGTGAAATGGCATGAATAGTTCATCATCATCATCTCTCTATCTTATTAGTTTCTGGGTAATCCAAAGAGCACTGTCTTTTTACTTACAGTTATTTCACAGATTGAAATAAATAAAAAAAATGTAATAAAAATCTGAAGAGTTGAGACCTTTCCTAACCATTGAAAACGTATGCATTGGGGAAAAGCACACACACACACACACACACACACACACACACACACACACTTACTTCAGTATGCCCTTCTACGGCAAGGGAATTTGCTTTCTGTCTGTCTGTCTGTCTTTAGGAGCAAGACTACATATTCCCAAAGTAAATTACTTATTTCAAGGTTTTAATACATGAATGCAAAGTGTGCCTAATTATTTCTCCAGCTGGGAGTTTCAACAGGAACAGATCTATTATGCAACAACACTTGGCAGATTTTGTGGGCATTGGATAATGTTGGGCGCCGTGAAAAGAAATATAAGCCATAAACTTTCCCTTGAAAGTTCATCTTCTCCTGATGACTTGTGGAGTCCCCGAACGCTGGTGAGGTGGAGGAACCATTTCCCTGTACCCACTCTTTTAATTTAAATATTCAAATATCATTGTTATCGGAGAAAGAAATTTCATAATGCCACATCCTACCTAAAGGCAGCTCCTTGATTTGAAAAAGAGAAGAACCGTTTGGATTTCTTAAAAATTCCCAGAATGAAAAAGCTTATATCATCCTTCTTCAGAATGGTCAGATATTAGCCCTTGAGTGCCACACAGAAGGTTAGTTTCATTGCTCCAAGTCACAGAGATCTTGCTAATGTGGCTCTCTTTCCCTCCTTTTAATTCTGGCATCTCATTATCTATATGCATTTTCCTTACCTTGCTCTGGACATCCTCTACTAGGGACATATTTCATGCCTCCTTAAGGTATCTGTATATGCTGTGTGTCGTGATGAATGTAAATGGGCACAGCCAGGCACAGAGTACCAGAATAAGGTTTAGTGATGCTACAATAGTACTGCCACAGGCTATAAGCTTGAAAAGGCTTCAAATACGTTTTTGCCTGTATAATTTATTATAAGAATCGCCATTTCCCCCATTTAGCTGACGCCATCTTGGAATCCCTTCCTTCTTACTTCTCAATGTTTGGGCACAGCCTGCAGTTGCTCAGAGATGGGGTGAAGGCATTCTGTACATGTCCAGAGGCACTGATATTATGCATATTAAAAACACATTCCAGGCCTGAACCATGGTGGTGAAGTCCTGTAGGATACCACAGGACTGTGGGAATGTTAAGGAATGTGGGATAGGATATATTGTTTAAGATATCCTATTCCGACTTGTGTTTACAAGTCCCAGAAATTAGCAGAGCTAACATTCCCTTTTTTAAAGTCACACACAGCGAAAGCTTTGCTTAGATTCGTTTGAATCTCCTTAAAATAATATCCTGGTATTTCCCCCCTTTTCCCTTTCAAAATAAGACGCTACGCAGTCTTCTATAAAAGATATAAAAAGAGTTTACTTACAATCATCAACTGATCACAATAAGATCCCAGTAGAAGGCAGACTTAAACTCAGTAAAAGTTACATGTGGTGGCTATCTCCATAAGGGAGAGACCCTCATACCGACGTGGTCCCTTTGTTGTCAGAAAGAGAGAAGAGAGATGGCATCTGGTCCCAAGAATTTTGTACACAGGTGAGACCACACCCACCTCTAGTTACCCACAGGAAGTTGTCTCAGTCCAGGTAAACAGGAAGTTATGGCTGGAGGACTGAGACACCCTTCATGTCCACTCTAGCAATGCTATGTTTGACTGCTCTGTGTTTACATCCCACAAGGATAACTCTCACGGTGCAGAACACTAGCATCCTGTGACTACTTTCTGGAAATGGCCCTGGAGGTAGGAGCAGAAACAATAAAGTACAGTGCCCATCAACCCCTATCTTCCCGTGATTCTGTCAACTGGCAGAGGAACCAACACCCCCCACCCCAGGCAGGTTGCCAGGAACAGATGAGACAAAGAAAAGGCCTTAACATCTGCTTCTATCCAATATATACAGAGTGAAGCTTGGGAATGCAGCCTCTTGGAATAATGGCATCCCGAGTAAATCTCCACGCCCCTTCTCTCCCACTTCCTCATTCGTCAACAGCAGCACCACCCCTACAGTTGCTGCTTAGGGCCATCTGCATTTAAGCCCTTTGCTCTCCTACTTTTAAGACCCACTGGCTTCTGGGAGATGGTGGGTCTGGAAGGCTTTCTAGTGATAATGTGTCAGCCGGCTGCTCCAGCTCTGCCTGTTCCTCCTCTCCCACCGTTTCCCAACTTTCCCCCTCATCTGCTTCTGAGCTGTGATCTCCCTCAAACCCCTGTTGTAATTCTGAACTGCCTTCTTCTTCTCTGGAAGGGTCAGGCTGGGGAGACGGTCTCCACCATTCGTCCTCTGCCCAGTCCTTTACAGATGCCTCAGAAGGATACTGTGGTCCACAGTATCGAGAGCCACCAAGAGATCGAGGAGCAGGGTTGTACTCGCCCACATCTCTCTCCTGGTAATTGTCATCAGCAAGGGTGGCCAATGCATTTTCAGTGCCATGACCATGGGCGTAGCCAGCATTTATATTGGGGGTGGGGGCAGGACACCCACCTGTCACCATCCTCTGTCTGGCTCTGCCTTGCAGAGTTGGAATGAAATGCCTCTTTTTTTGTTCTTTTTTTGAATATTTTTTTATTAAAGATTTTCTTGATTTACAAAGGTGTGTGCAATGTCTCTCTCGTATTCTCTCTCCCTCCCCAATGTAACACTTTTACAAGTCAGTTTAGTTTGTTGAGACATTAGGAAGAAAAGGGGGGAAGAGGTGGGTGGGATGGGGAGACGGGTGGGGTGGGGTGGGGTGGCAATGTTTCTGTCTTACTTAATATTTGTAGGGTTTGGTGTCAGCGTTGTTTGCGTAGGTTCTCTGTTGTTCGCTTGTGTTCCTTTGGCGGTGAGAGAGGTCGGGGCTGGCGTAGGGTGTGATTGTTCGTTTGTGGTTGGCTGTGGTGGTCTTTGGTTTCCTGTGTGAGTGGGGTGGGTGGGTGAAATGCCTCTTTTGACCTAAAGTCCTCAGAAAAAGCTGTCAAAATCTCCAGTCATTTGAAAACGAGACAGTCAAATTAAAATAAATTAACTTGGGCAGTACCTTTCACACAGTTAATGAATATATTTTGCAAAATTAAAAACAACACGCCTTCTTTCATCTTATTTTTTAAAAACTAAAACAGGTTTTCTTGGATTCGCCGGAAACCTTTTCAGCACTTCCTTCTCCAATTCCTCTCCCATTGCAATGCAGATTTTCTGTGCACACTCAATAAGCATAGCCCATCGAGACGCCCTCCTGCCATCAACTCTCCACAAGGTACTGAATGACCGCTCTATGGTACAAGTGGTCCATAGCTGAGCAAAACAGATGAGCGGAGCTTTTGTTGTGGTCGAGCATTTCAATTTCAAATATTCCGATTATTTCTACTTTTAATTAAGTATTTTTATTTACTTGATTTGGTTTTTATTTCTTTAATTGACTGGGGAGGCAGCTGTTCCCCTGCCCCCAGCTTGCCTACATCTCCCCCATCATCCTTGAACATTGGGCATGCTGACTGGGGTTGACGACAGCTGTCATCTAACAGCATTTGGTTCCCCATCTCTGGTGTAAGCAAACACTTCTGTGTTTCATAATCAGTTCCAACAAAAGATGTTTCCCACCTTGCTTATTTATTTCAAGGTTGAGCGTGACTCAAGGCCACTCCCGCTGCTTTGTGTTGATGAATTCCTGCACCATCACATTTGAAACACCTCTGCTGTTCCTAAGAAGAACTTCCAATAGATTTATAAACCCTTTAAAAAGAAAAGAAAACATAAAGCCAGCTTCAGGTTGGATAGTGCACAGGTGTGAATAGAGTGTGCTTAGTTTGGTGATCAAACATTCTGTTACTGGGGGGGGAATTCAATGTTTTCCTTGCGTTTTCAAACAGAGAAAGAGCTGTACTCTCCCAACAGCTTTTAGCCATTTTTATCCGCAGCCTTCTCCTGCCTCCTCTCCCTTTGCTACCTTCTCAACCAGTAGTTGTTTCCTTCACTAATTCCATGGGCAAGTTCAGGATCCCTTTCAGATTCAAAGGATTCCTTGGCCTGGTTCAGACATCATGATTCCAGTCTACTAAATCATTGCTAATAATAATAATAAGAGTTTGGATTTGATATCCTGCTTTTCACTACCCGAAGGAGTCTCAAAGCGGCTAACATTCTCCTTTCTCTTCCTGCCCCACAACAAAGACTCTGTGAGGTGAGTGGGGCTGAGAGACTTCAGAGAAGTGTGACTAGCCCAAGGTCACCCAGCAGCTGCATGTGGAGGAGCGGAGACACGAACCCAGTTCACCAGATTACGAGTCTACCGCTCTTAACCACTACACCACACTGGTGTAGCCTTGAGCCTGTATATTCCCACCCACAGGTCCTGGTTTGCCCCCAAGACTGGGGGGCAGGGCGGCACGCATCGCCCACATCGTGCAACGTCACACGCATTTCTTGGTGCTGTGCAGACCAGTACAACCTTATTATTATTTTTTAATGATTTTCAGGTTTATACATTTCAATAATTTTACTGACTAGTCATTGGGACAGGCTGCTGGAAATGTATCTGCAGCCATCATGAAAAGAGTTCATTAAGTGTACCAGCCTTTACCAGCACTGCTCCAGGTTTACTTTACTTTCTCCTACCTTCCATCCCTCCTTTCTTCTTTATGCCTGCTACAAAGAAGCATTAGCCCTACTGATCCTAGGCTGCTTCCCCATTCCACACCCCCCACTGCCTATTCATCACAAGCTGTATGGCTTTCAACACGATGGATTCAGCACCATCATTCTTTTCTATGATTTTACCTTTTGGCTTTGGGCATCTGCTGTACACACGGTCTTTCCCCTTTGGAAGCCACCAGTGATTGCTTGCCCTTCTGAAAAATGTGTTGGTGCCTAAAAGGGAAGCAGCAAGTTCCTTGGGGTCCCCCTTATCTGTTCTCTACATCCTTTGAAACACCAGTCCTGATATTGCATCATGGGGTCCTGAAAGAACAGACCAAACTCCGCATTGCTAGTTTGCTAGCAAAATGCTTGTCATTATTATGATGAGCATGCATGCAAGGATTGAGCACTGCAAAGTTGCAAGGACCATTGGGAGTGAGTGTCTGTGGGCACTTTTTGCACACATAAACCCAACTCAATGTCAAATCCGGGGGGGGGGGGCAGCAAACCCAGCCATTGTCAAGATCAGAAGGAAGGAGACAGGTTTCACTTCCTCTGCAATAGTGTCCGCAAGAATATGTTGTTTTCTGCATAGGAACTAATTACTGCTGCTCATTTGTTTGTTGTTCTTGTTCAGTCGTTCAGTCGTGTCTGACTCTTCGTGACCCCATGGACCAGAGCACACCAGGCACGCCTATCCTTCACTGGCTCTCGCAGTTTGGCCAAACTCATGTTAGTAGCTTCGAGAACAATGTCCAACCATCTCATCCTCTGTCGTCCCCTTCTCCTTGTGCCCTCCATCTTTCCCAACATCGGGGTCTTTTCTAGGGAGTCTTCTCTTCTCATGAGGTGGGACAATAAAGACTTGTTTAGGAGACAATAAAGACTTGTACTATCAGAGATATTGTTAGAATGGGGGCTGAAATGGCTCCTGGACCGAGAGAAGCCAGTTTTATCCTTTCTCAACTGTGTGTTAAATTGCAGCCTGTATATTTTGTTTCAAAGAAGGTACTGAAAAGCAAAATAGCCTCCATCTGCAGAGGCTTGCCCTGGATTCTATTCTTTGGTCATGCCAGAACAGACTTTCACAACAGATATTCTGAACTATAACTCCCATCAGTGTCACCTCAGCTGGTTGGGGAAATTGGATAGGATGATGGTAACTGCTCTCTCTCTCTCTCTCTCTCTCTCTCTCTCTCTCTCTCTCTCTCTCTCTCTCTCTCTCTCTCATATTGCCCAATCTACCAAAATACAGCCTTCCCCCTCTTAGAGTAAGCTATTCTGCAGTTTTCTTGTTTGGCACTACACTTCTAACAGCATTTTCCACTTGTTCCTTGGTGAATTCTCTTTGCTTCTACTCTTAAGGGACTATGCTTCTTCATTCCCCCACAACCAAGCACATCTTTTTCAACTGCACTCCAGTCTCCAGCTCCTGATACTTTTAAATAACTGAAATGAAATTGGGCTGAGCCCAAACTTCAGAGTTCTCAAAAATCTACGCCTTTCTCCAGATCCGGGCTTTGTATTTCGAGTACAAAAGAAAACCTGGATTTGAATTTCAGGATTCAGATTGAATGTTCAGACAGGCTTTAAATCCAGTACTCTTCACAAGCGTCCCAGCCTTTAAAATTCCTTGACCCTACAGCTGACTGAAAGATTCAGAAAGCAATTGCCATCAAGCATCTGCTGTGAAATCATCACAATTCACACATCATGTGACTCCCACACTGCGTTTAAGGAATTTTTAAATATCTAAGCCATGACTGTCTGGAGGCATTTGCATTCTGGGTGAATCAGAGAGTTGCAGAGAGATTTTGCAGCACCTAGCACCATATCCCATGGATATGGGTTACTTACAATGGGGCTCGGAGAGAGTAATTGCAGGTGATATCCTGGGGCCATGTCCTAATGTGAGCTTTCTAGTCACAGTATTCACTGTGAATTGGTAGCCATGAACTCCCACAACATCTCACCATCCTTTCTGCAAATAGAAAAATGGCAAGTTCAGTTGTAGCAGAAGTCAGCCAGAAAAGTGGTCTGCAATGCGTACCTGACATTCAGAAAGTACCTGAAGGCAACCCTGTTTAGGGAAGTTTTTAAACTGTGATATTTTAAATGTATTTTAATATTTGATGGAAGCTGCCCAGAGTGACTGGGGAGACCCAGCCAGATGGGCGGGGTACAAATATATTATTATTATTATTATTATTATTATTATTATTATTATTATTATTATTATAGTATAGCAAGGCTTTGGAACTGATTATCTTAGAAAGGAAATTGCTATCAAAGACCTCATTTCTGTAGTTAGAGCAAAGTGAGAAGTAAGGATTTCTCTGTCTTGCTGTTGCTTTGACCACGGTCTCCATTCTAAAGGCCACAGGGGTGCGAAACATTTGCCACATTTCTTGTTGATTTCTTTAACATATATATTTGCAGCAGGATGGACGTCAGCCGTATTTTAGATGGAAGACAAAACCAAACCAAAAACCGAACAATTTCAATGTTCCAATATTTCCAGGAACTCCTCCGATCCTTCATTTATCTTGCCTTCGCCTGTGAATGTGTGCTGCAGCTGGTAGGAAGATCGATGAGAGCAATACAGGAAAAATAAATGCACAACTTGGAGATTAAACTGTGGCTAAGAGTATAGATCCCTGAGCAAATGGCTATATTGAAAGATATACATCGCTTTTAGAAGTCTATAGATGCAGTAGGAAATGTATTAGTGCCCAGTATTAGGTAATGTTCTTCTCCATCAACCTAAACTGAATCTGAATGGCCTAAGTGATTGCCTTCTCTTTAAAATGAAAGGTTCTGAGCAACAACAACAACAAAAATAGTATCTCCATAGCAGTGTGTGTGCATGTATGAGAATTAGATTAAAAGTCCTTATTGTACACCCCTTCTTATCTGCCAGTGTGGTATAGTGGTTAAGAGCGGTGGACTCGTAATCTGGTGAACCGGGTTCGCGTCCCCGCTCCTCCAACATGCAGCTGCTGGGTGACCTTGGGCTAGTCACACTTCTCTGAAGTTTCTCAGCCTCACTCACCTCACAGAGTGTTTGTTGTGGGGGAGGAAGGGAAAGGAGAATGTTAGCCGCTTTGAGACTCCTTCGGGTAGTGAAAAGCGGGATATCAAATCCAAACTCTTCTGCTCCAGTGTGGTGTAGTGGTTAATAGCGGTAGACACTTACTCTGGTGAACTGGGTTCGCGTCTCCTCTCCTCCACACGCAGCTGCTGGGTGACCTTGGGCTAATCACACTTCTTTGAAGTCTCTCAGCCCCACTCACCTCACAGAGTGTTTGTTGTCAGGGAGGAAGGGAAAGAAGAATGTTAGCTGCTTTGAGACTCCTTCAGGTAGTGATAAAGCAGGATATCAAATGCAAACTCTTCATAAGCAACACTTACTTTTATGGTGGCACCAGAAATCCTTTATTTGTCTCTCCAGACAGCTGTCCTGACCCACAACCAGAGGACCTTGCAGTGTATGGCAAAGGACCCCACACTCCATATCTTGTCGACTGACATTAAGGCTTCAGTTGGCTCCAGCTTCCTGCGGATACAATACCTTAGGAGGGGAATGCTTCAGCCAACAGGACTTCCATTTGAAGTTCTCTGAGATCCTGTTCTTGTCTGATCTGACTTTGACCTACCTTCATTAGACACCAGCGGCGGAGGAAGCCTCTTCGCCGCCCGGAGCGGCAGTGCGGAGGCACCCCCCTGGGGGCGGGGCATCAAGGTGCGTGCGTCGTGATGCCACGATGCGTCGGATGCACTGTGCATGCCCAGAATTTCCAGGAATGTATAGTGGATCTGGCCGGGACTGCTGCGAGCCGACAAGTGAGCGGCGGGTCGGGCAGCCCCACCACCTGCCGCTCACTCGCCAGCTCCCCGCAGGAGCAGCAGCGCCGGCAAGCGAGCAGTGGGTTGGGTAAAGAAGCACGGACAGGGTGCTGGGCGGTGGGGGAGGGGCTGGGGAGTGATACCCCCTCCCCTGGAACTGGGGGCGGGGCACCCCCTACGCCACACCCTTCCTACACCACTGTTAGACAATGCCTGTGAGCCATGGACCTGGACATCAGTTTATGCTTCTGCATTATAGACAATATGATTCCTTGCAGACTCTAGGCTTCTAATAGAAGCTGCTTTCTATCTGGGGGTGTAATGTTTACTTCTCTCACTCTGTTTAGTCATTGTATGCTGTAGAGTCACCAGGGCCCTTGGAACACAATGTACTTTCAGAGTAGGCACTCAGTTCTGATGTGGAAAGAACAACAGCTAATAGATAGTTAGCTGTCCCTGTTGAGAGTACATTTCAGGAACAGCAACCAATCCACCACTCTGTATAATGGCCTCACTCTGCATAGATATCCACTTTTTCAGGTGTGTCTATGCACACTAAAAGGGACGCGAGTGGTGCTGTGGTCTAAACCAATGAGCCTCTTGGGCTTGCTGATCAGAAGGTCGGTGGTTCAAATCCCCATGAAGGGGTGAGCTCCTGCCAACCTAGCAGTTCGAAAGCACACCAAAAAAGAGAAGAAGAAAGAAAAAAGGTGCAAGTAGATAAATAGGTACCACTCCAGCGGGAAGGTAAATGGCGTTTCCATGTGCTGCTCTGGTTTTGGTGTTCCATTGCGCCAGAAGTGGCATAGTCATGCTGGCCACATGACCCAGAAAAACTGTCTGCGGACAAACGCCAGCTCCCTCGGCCTGTAAAGCGAGATGAGCACTGCAACCCCAGAGTCGTCTTCGACTGGACTTAACTGTCAGGGGTCTTTTACCTTTTTTATGCACACTGGATATAGGCAGCAGTGTGAGTCTGGATAGATCAGCAAGTTCTGGATAGATCGTTCTTTCTGTTCACTTTAGCATCCTATTAGTAATTTGAGCCATGCAGATTCTTCACACATGATCTGGGTTACTCTTTGTCAATTTAATAGCTAAGTGCTCCGTCCTGGGGAACACTATGCCCAGGGCTTCTTCTGCCTTCACAAACGGGGAGGGTGCAGAAATCAATGGGAAGAAAAGAGGCCAGACCTTAAGGCAAATTCATCACCCGAGGGAAGGCTATCCACATCCCCCTGTTGCTTCCATGCTGATGTTATTGATCCTTTCAAATGGCTTTTAAAACCCTTAATATGATTCTCATAATTTTAAACGTTGCTTTCAAGATCTCCTTCCACTAGTCAAAGGAGGTCTTGGCAGGGATGTACAGTATGATGAAGAGAATAGCCAGTCGAGCCTAGAAGATAAACTAATAATATAAAGAAAAATGTATGCGGGAAGGAGAAAGAAGACTCAGAAATTGATTCGGCGGCGGGTTAGAATGCTTCTGGGGTCAATGTGAAACGTACAGTGCAGTGGTTAGAGCAGGGGTGGGGAACCTGTTGACCTCCAGACATTGCTTGACTCCAACTCACCCCCCCCCCCAGAAGAACCCTGTGGGCTCAAAGGGACTGGCCCAAGGTCACCCAGTGAGTTTTATGACTGAGCAGTGTTTTGAAATTGGGCCTGTCTGATGTATAACCACTTTGACACACTGTTGCATCCATCTTCCTCCACACTGATACTACTGTAACACTGTAAAGTGAAAGGTAAAGGTAAAGGGACCCCTGACAATTAAGTCCAGTCGCAAACGACTCTGGGGTTGTGGTGCTCATCTCGCTTTATAGGCTGAGGGAGCCGGTGTTTGTCTGCTTCTGCAGACAGTTTTTCCGAGTCATGTGGCCAGCATGACTAAGCCGCTTCTGGTGAAACCAGAGCAGTGCACGGAAACACTGTTTACCTTCCCTCCAGAACTGTACCTATTTATCTACTTGCACTGCGTGCTTTCAAACTGCTAGGTTGGCAGAAAACACTGTAAAGTAAAAAACAAAAACAAAAACTTTTTTTTTTACAATGTATAAACAAAAGTGGGGGTTGTCAGATGTATTCGGACCACCTATCCAGTGCTGCATGTTCCCTGCAGACCTGACAGAGAAGCTCGTTGTCATCTGAAGGCTACATCTGAGAACGGGATGCCTCCAATGAAGGGCAGCAGTCTTCTTCAAACTTTAGGGAAGTGGTATTTGTCACTTCTTAGTGCACTGGCACAACACACAATGCGGTGCCTTGACGATGTGGTCAATGGACTTCCACGTTCTAGACATTGCTTTAAATCACTAGCTTCTGTTGATGGATCTACCAGTTAAACTGATTGACAGTGCAATTCTCTGCAAGTTTACTTGGAAGCACATGCCACTGTATTCAGTGAGGCTGTGAACAGGATCGAATCCCTGCAACGAACCCTTTATACAGCACAAGGGATGCATGTTGTCCCCTGGAAGGAGGAGAGAAATGCATATCACTGCCAGCAGCTCTGGTGAGTCGAGGGTAGTTAGCATAATTCCTTTCTCCCTTCTCTTCCACCTCTGTGAGTCTACATTGGTCTTCAACTGATAGGTGGCTCAAGACCCACTCCTGGGTCATGGCTTGATCTCACATGGGTCACAGTAACAGCACTATTGGCATTCAAACATACAGTAAAATAATAATAATTGCTTGGCCACCTGGACAATATAACACCGGCCCTAAAGGCAGCGGCGGAGGAAGCTGCTTGGGCGCCTGGGGCGGCGCACTGTGGGGCCTCTAGAGTCTGCCTGCCTCCTCCCACTCACCCACCCTACAGCTGGGGGGGGGAGTCAGCAGGCGGACCATTTGGGCAGCACAGAGCCTGCATGCGCCCAAGCCACCGTGTCTCTCCCAGGAGAGACACGTGGCTTGGGCACACTGCAGGCCCCGCAGTGAGTGCCTTCTGGCATTTTGTCAACCCCTCAGTGGTGACACTGGGGCGACCCACACCCAACGCAACCCTTTCCTCTGCCCCTGCCTAAAGGATCTGCACTGGCTCCTGGTACATTTCCAAGCACAATTCAAATTGTTGGTGCCGACCTCTAAAGCCCTAAATGGCCTTGGTCCTGTATACCTGAAGGAGCATCTCCACCTTCATTGTCCAGCTCAGACCCTGAGGTCCAGCTCCGAGGACTTTCTGGTGGTTCCCTCACTGCAAGAAGGGAAGCTAATGGAACAAGACAGAGCGCCTTCTTGGTGGTGGCACCAGCTCTGCAGAATGCCCTCCCATCAGATGTCAAACAGATAAACAACTATCGGACTTTTAGAATACATCTGAAGGCAGCCCTGTTCAAGGAAGTCTTTAGTGGTTCATGTTTTGTTGTGTTTTAAATATTTTGTTCGGAGCCACCCAGAGTGGCTGGGGCAACCCAGTCAGGTGGGCAGCATAGAAATAATAAAAATATTATTAACAATATTAATATAAGAAAGAAAAGGAAATGGGTTCCCAATTGCATGTTTGGTTTAACAGGTTGGAAACACGGAAGACTGCTGCTCCATGGAATCCTCTGCAGGAAACATACATAAGGCATAGACCCATCTCCCCAATCCTTTAGCTCATATTTTATTGAAAAGGCAATCTTATTAGGAAGCAAGATCTGCTCCAGCATCGTCGAGCAGCAGAAATAATACACAGCTGCACCAGGGATGATCTGAGACATGTCAACTTTGAATGGGAGATGAAATAAAAACCAGAGCAAAGTTGCTGTCACAGAAATGAAATCAGTGTGTCTGATGTCCTCGTTTACACAAAAGCTTTCTTGGGGATTTAAGGGGCTGCCTGAGTCAGGCCAATGATCCATGCAACCCGGTACTGTCTGCTTTTGATTGGCAGGAGTTCTCTTGGGTCTTGTCCAGAGAGGTATTTCGAAATCCAACTACCTGAGAGCTTTTAATTGGACATGGTTGGGATGGAAGCTTGGACTTTGTACTTTCAAAGTATCTGTTTCAGCAGAGGCTCTAGGATCATGGGCAAGCCTTTTGTTTTGTTTTAGGTGGGGGGGGGGCGTGAATGAGAACCACAAGCTTTCCTGTTTGATGCATATATCTTCAATCCCTTGGCTGGGGGAAGGAAGTTGCCACCTTACAATTGGCATGGCTCAAGTGTCTTAACAGCACCCTCCCACCCTCAATTTTCTGATTTAATGCTTCCAGGCTCTGGCTGTAATCTCCCAGGCTCTAGTTCAAGAAGACTTCTCAAATGTTATCATAGTGAGCTTCTTTAACTGAAAGTTAAAACTCTCTGAAGCTTCCCAAGTATATAAAAAAGGGCTTATCTGTACGTACACTGTAAAAGGGAAAGTTGAATGTGATTCCCTCCCACCTTCCCAAAGGAAAATAGGCCCAGAAACTAAGCTATGTTTGGAGTGGATGTGAAAATGTCTGTGCTAGTCAGAAAGCAGCAGGGCTGCTCCAGTTCTGAGCCTCCTTCCCTTTAGAGAAGCATAGAATTGTAGAGTTGGAAAAGACCCTAAGGGTCCTCTAGTGCAACCCCCAGCAATGCAGGAATCTCAGCTAAGGCATCCATGATAGATGGTCACCCAACCTCTGCTTAAAAACCACAAAGGAAGGAGAATCTACAACCTCCCCGGTTTGTTTCCTGGCTGCATGGAACGGCAAGTTGCTGCTCTCTCTTTTGAGTGGATCTGTTCAAGAGGTTTGACTCCATTCAAGGCTTTCTATGCTATGGGACAGGCTGGAGATCTTCCCACCGGTGGATGTTTGACATGGAGGGTATGGGTGTTTACTCACAAGGAGTTCAACTCTATGGCTGCTTGGTTATTGAGTTGCTTTGGTTATTGCTTTTAACCTCATTAGACTAAAGAGGAGTTTTAGCTGATTGGGTCTGAAGCATAGTTAGCACTTCATTGTGTGAAGAAGTGGTCCCTGTTGCCCTGAAAGAGGTGGTGATATGACCACTCTTAAAGAAGCTGGCATTGGACCTGTCGGTCTGGACTAACCACCAAGCGGTTGCAAATAGCCCCCTTTTTAGGGAAAATGGCAGAAAGAGTTGTGTGGCAAGACAACTGCAGGCCTTTGTGAATGCTAACAATTATCTAGATGTATTCCAATCGGAGTTCAGGCCTGGCCATGGGGCTGAATTGGTCTTGATCACCCTGACAGATGACCTTTATTAATAACAGGACAAAGTGTGACCTTGCTCTTTCTTCTCAATCTCTCTCCAGCTTTTGAAACCATAGACCAAGTATGGGGAAACTTTGATCCTCCAGATGTTGTTGAATTGCAACTCCCATCAGGTACAGCAAGCATGGACAATGGTCAGGGGTGATGTATGCAAAAAGTTATTCGAGAAATAGGAGTCCCACATTTTTTATATGCAAATCATGGAGTCCTGTAGTTCTTGTATACCTGATGTGACTCCAGCTTGAAGGTATTGTGCCACCCATCTCAAGTTCTATCCAGAAAGTTGTGGGATGCATAGGGGAGACATGGAAAACAAAGGCTAATTCAGTGGTGAGCTATAAGTAAGATACGGTAGAGAAACAAAAGAGAAGAGAAGACTCTTCAGAGTTCAAGTCTTGCACCGGGAGCAAGGGAAGAAGACAGAATCAGATGTGGTTTCTATCTCTATTGGAGAAACAGTGTGATAGTCTGACCTCTGACTTCTTTTTAAACAACTTAGTCATATCCTACGGACAGTGATTCATCGCAGCCCATGTTATCAGCATTTGAACAGACTCTCCCACAAGGCATGCCTGTGTTGCACACTGTTAAGTACAGATGCAATACATCTGTTCCTCCCTATATTTTTCAGAAATAGGTTTACAAAATTGAAGTGCTATTTTCTCCAGTGGAAAATATTATAAAGCATGCAACCGATAATGAGATTTAGATAACTGGAGCCAAGTTGGCTTTGGCTATTGCAATTGAGATCACGTACTCTTCCAGCTGGCTAATTCCTGTTGTTGAAAGGAATGTCTCAAATAGATTAAGTCTGCACTCCCGTATAAACATATCTAGGAGCAAACTGCATCGAACACAGAAAACCTGTGGCTTTCCAGATATTATTGGACTATTATCCTTGACTACTGGCCAGGCTGGCTAGGACTGATAGAAGTTGACAAGTTCCTCATGCCAGGAGGAGACATTGGGGGAGACATGCATTGTAGTCAAGATGGGTGTAAGAATGCAGTCCTAATCCTGCCAAATTATATGGGAAGTCTTAAGGTACAGAGCTTGTTTTGTTCTTTAAGTTGGTTATTGTCCTACTGATATAATTATGGATAGGACGGCCATGGGACCAGCTCTCTAGGAAATGCGTCTATGATTGTGTCCTTAGACATTAACACTTTTATGTTAGGAGATTTATTTATTTATTTATTTATTTAAAAAAATCCTGTATATAGCAACACACTTTTGGGAAGAATACATTTTTTCTTCATCTGTTCACTATAAATTGCTGGTTCTGTGAAATGACCCTTTTTTACATTAACAATTTGATATGATGATCAGTGGTTATGAATTTTGAGACAAAATAGGAAATTCTTTCCAGTAGCACCTTAGAGACCAACTGAGTTTGTTCTTGGTATGAGCTTTCGTGTGCATGCACACTTCTTCAGATACACTGAAACAGAAGTCACCAGATCCTTCTGTTTCAGTGTATCTGAAGAAGTGTGCATGCACACGAAAGCTCATACCAAGAACAAACTCAGTTGGTCTCTAAGGTGCTACTGGAAAGAATTTCCTATTTTGTTTCGACTATGGCAGACCAACACGGCTACGCACCTGTAACATGAATTTTGAGGTTTGCTTTTTTATTATAAAGCATTTTATTGTTAAAACAAAATAGAAAATTATTTCCAGTAGCACCTTAGAGACCAACTGAGTTTGTTCTTGGTATGAGCTTTCGTGTGCATGCACACTTCTTCAGATAATAAATTCATTTTATTGTTAGTTGTTGATACTGTAGTTTTGATTTTTAAAACAAATATGTAAGCCCCCTTGTAAGTGTATCACCGGAAGGCAGCACAGAACTATTTTAAAATAAATAAAACAAAATCGAAAATTCTTTCTAGTAGCACCTTAGAGACCAACTGAGTTTGTTCCTGGTATGAGCTTTCGTGTGCATGCACACTTCTTCAGATACGTGCACACGAAAGCTCATACCAGGAACAAACTCAGTTGGTCTCTAAGGTGCTACTAGAAAGAATTTTCGATTTTGTTTTGACTATGGCAGACCAACACGGCTACCCACCTGTAACTTAAAATAAATAGATATCACTGAAAACAGTCTACAGTGGTGCCCCGCTAGACAAAAATAATTCGTTCTATGAATTTTTTCGTCTAGCGGTTTTTTCGTCTAGCGAAGCGGCAATGACAGCCGCGCTCCGCTAAACGAAAAAAAAAAGATGAAAATTTTTCGTCTTGCGAAGCAGCCCCATAGACTTTTTCGTCTTGCGGGGCAGCTTCCGCTAGACGAATGCCGTTCGTCTAGCGAGTTTTTCGTCTAGTGAGGTATTCGTCTAGCGGGGCACCACTGTATTTATTTGGCTATTTGTTTGTTTATTTATTTATTTCATGAAATATACATACCAGTTGGTGGTTAAAAAAACAACAACACCAAACCTCAAAGTGGTTTACAAAAAAAAGAAACCAATCAAATTGTCAGCAAAAAGAATGAACGAAAAGCAGCTGTTTAAAAATCTGAGAAAATAATTAGAATTAGCGATAGGCTAGAAAGATATGAAAAGACACATCAACATTGGGTTTACAAGGAACACTATCTTGAGCACCTCATAGGAAAGGTGCAATAAAGATGTAATCTGTATGGGCTGCCTGATTTGGTTGCAGTCCCTCCTAATTTGCAGCAGTGTTTAAAGTTCTGGAAATGTCTAACTTTGGGGTTAAAATTTTATGTGATGCGTACAGGATACAGAAGTATGGAATCTCCATTGAAAACAACACTTTCCGGTTAATAATGAAATGATTATTGCACAGCCCACTATTTCAAAACATTTCTAGACTACCGAAGGTGATGGAAACAATGAATTTACTTTGCTTACTGACTACTTTCATCTGAGGCCTTGACTTAGCATAAGCCATTGCCTTAGTTTTTGTGTGTCAAATGGTGGAAGCCACACTGTTGTGGGCAGAGCACCAGTAAACAACAAGACTCAAAGACCCTGAGAAATGTGAACATTGTCTGTACTATCCTTAACTCTGGTGTCTATGGCAACTTGAAGTGACATGATAAATGCAGGAACTGTTACTGTTAGCAGCCTATGGCTTTTCACTTACATGGGAAAAAACAGAGGAACTCATTCTCAGTTCTTGATGATGAGAGCCTGGACACTTCTTCTCTGCAGCTAATAAAGAGATGGGGAATCTCGGGTTCTGGGAGCCAAATGTCTTATTCTCATATATATATATGAGAATATGAAGCTTTGTTTGTGCTGCCAGGATGACCAGCTACCTGCAGCTTCCCTGGGCTGTTCACATGCTATAGTCAACAAGTGTAAAAACTTTTTATTCAAGCCCATAAACGCTTGAGTTGTACACTGAGTTATTCACATGTAACAATCTGTGAGTGCCGTTAACTATATGTGCAGACAGTTGAGACGTATGGCTCAACAAGTATACATTCTTCCACACAAACACTTGTACATATGTGGAGATTGAGACAGCTCATACCTGGGTTCAGTGTGAACAAGCCTATAGGGTCAGCCTGTGGTGGTTAGCTGATAACCATGGACTGAGCCTATAGTTCAAACTGAAGGAGGACAAACCTTGAGGCTGGATGGAGGAGCATGAGATATTTCAGGACTGAAGGACAACCAAAGGCATTATGAAAACTGTAGAGCTCAGGAAAGCTTTGCTGCTCAAGCAAAGCATGGACAGGAAACATGATTTTAGTGCTTCCTGTCTAGGAAGAAGAAGAAGAAGAAGAAGAAGAAGAAGAAGAGGAGGAGGAGGAGGAGGAGTTTGGATTTGATATCCCACTTTATCACTACCCAAAGGAGTCTCAAAGCGGCTAACATTCTCCTTTCCCTTCCTCCCCCACAACAAACACTCTGAGAGGTTAGTGGGGCTGAGAGACTTCAGAGAAGTGTGACTAGCCCAAGGTCACCCAGCAGCTGCATGTGGAGGAGCGGAGATGCAAATCCGGTTCACCAGATTATGAGTCTACCACTCTTAACCACTACACCACACTGGCTCCAATAGCCAGCTTGAGTAGGTGGGGTCAGTGCTGGGACTTGAGATACCAAGCTGCCCATGCAGATACAATGGCAGATACTTTTGGATGGTTCACCACCCAACTCTGAGACTCCCAAATTGAGCCCCAGCAGCTCCTGAAACATAGTTTGCTCCTTCCCTAAGGGCAGTTTAAAAAACCCACAAAACAAATTGTGTCTAGACGGATACCAAAAGCAGAATATACAGAAAGATGATGACATATGGACCAAAGGCTGTCATTATTATTTCTGGATTTGCTGTTGCTGCTCCTTTTAATTTGCAAGATAGCACCCTTCTCTCTTTGAAATGGGCTGCCACCGAAAAGCTTGCTGCTGTTTCATTGCTTTCTCTGTGTGTTTTGTTCCTGGATTATTGTCTTTGCCATGGTGCTCTCTCTTTTTGGACTATGCTCCAGGTAAGCGGAAGTGATAAATAGTTGTCTGTGTGTGAATAGAAGCACCAAAGTTGTTAAAGGAGATACTTCTTCTGTATCTGCCATGGCTGGAACTGACGCATGGGCTCTTCTTGCAGTATGTTTTTAACTTCTGAGAATTCTTTTCTCCGCTTTTTTAAAAGAACAAAACAGCAAAGGGTAGCACTGGTAATGTTTTAGAAGTTGGTGCCTCACGTTGCTTGTAATGCCCAGAACAGATAATGATCCATTGCTAAAGGTAAAATAATTTGATTGGACATATCTACAATAACATATACAAATGAGAAGTTGCCCTCTCCTCCATCTCCTTCTCTTTCTCCAGTGCCATTCATAATCCTTAGGGTTGCAAAAAGGTACAGAATCCATAAGCATCTGGGTATTCAAGTTTTTTTTTAAAAGCCCCATTAAAGCCAAATGACTGGTGAACCTGTGGCCCTCATAATGTTGTTGGACTTCAACTCCCATCGTCCAGTAGGAAGCAGATGGAGATGCTTACCTGACCTCCTAGCAGGTAAGCCACTGCTGTTTACTGGAAGTGGCAAAGTCAGTATGGTGCGAACACATCAGCAGACTCATTCCTGGTGGCGCATTCACACTATGCTGCTCTCTCCTCCCACACCCCCATTCTCTCCCACCCAGTAAGCAGTAGTGACTCACCTACCAGGAGATCAGCTAAGTGTCTGAGGACCACCACATTGTCCGACGTTGTCGCTGTTCCTAAATATTGGCCATGTTGGAGTCCAGCAGCCCTTGGAGAGCTACTGGTTCCTCATCTCTGGTCTGAAGGCATGTGGTGCAGCAAAACCTAAAGCAGGTTTGTGTGCAGTCAGTGCATGGATGGGCAGTCAACTAGAACAGAAGCCTCATGTACATTGTCTTGTGCCCTACCATGAATGAAAGTGGATATAAACAGAGTATCTGCAGGGAGGGAATGTCATGTTTCAGTGCTTGCTTGCAAGGAAAAATAAACACTGCATGTAAAAATCTATCATCTCAGGGATAAGGGTTCAGCCTCACTTTTTCTGTGGCATGCTATTTTTTCTTTATTTAGATTTCAAGTATTCAAAATTGATGATGATGAGAATAATAATAATAATAATAATAATAATAATAATAATAATAATATACTGCCCTTCATCAAAAGACCTCAGGGCAGTTTTCAGAATAAAATACAAGATAAAATGAAAGTAAATAATTAAAACAAAACAACAAAACAAAACAAAACAAAACAATATACACCACCCATTTGTGCCTGAGATGATACAGTTCAGAAAAAGCTTTAGCACTCATTTCTGTTGAAAGTGTAAACTAGGCTTCAGGGTGGGGGACTAATCAATTAATTCACATCATCTTACATGTTCTTTCCTTCTCTATAACAATGGCCAATGATGGGAGCTAGAGTCCAACAACAGCCGCAGGTTCCTGCACCCCAGCATAAGACATCTCTTTATATATCCCACCAGCTTAATTTGTCAGAGACTTATATAAATATACCACTGCCTTGCACAGAAATCAACTGTGCCTGCTAAGGCATAGCAGTTCTTTTGCAGGTGAGCGGTGCGATTCTCCTGCCGTATCGCGTTTCCTAGAGCTAGAGGTGCAGCCTCTAAATGCACAGGGAATTCTAGTTGCAAAATGTAATTACCCGGGCTGGAACTTGGCCAGGACACCAGGGTTAGCAGCGCCTCAGTAATATTAATAACACAAGGCACACCGCTAGTTTATTTACTCTGTGCCGCGCATAATAATGGACACCTGCAGCAGTTTTCCTCTGATTATTTTTCATTCTTTTCCTTAAAATAATTAGCAGCATGCTTGGTATTAGCTGAAGAGGGTCAGATAGTAAGGAGGGGAAAACATACCTCCTGTTTCTCAGTCTAAAGCAAGCATCCCTTAATTATTATGAAAAATGGGTGATCTGCAGGGATTTTTTTTTAAAAAAATTAGTTGCTAACAGTATGTTAATCAGGGGTGGATGTACTCAAAGGGCTGGATTCAACAAAACAGTTGCACTAGTGAGAGCTGGTGCAAGGATTTCTACTAGTGCGACAGGGAATATCCTCCTTTCTTCCACCCGGCATGCCTGTGAACACGTCAAATGGCTCCAGTGTGTGTGTCAAGAAAACCCCCCAGAATAGGTCACAGGGAGAGGAGAGGAGAGGTGGTTCTGTTGGGCAGGCAGAAGTGCTTGTGCTGATGAACAGTGAGACTAGTGTGGCGTCGAATGCCACACAATATTTTTTAGCTGGTGCCAAGTTATATGCAGCTTGTGTAACAGGACTGAGTCACAGTGTTTGCTGTATTATATTGGAGTACCTTACCGTGCCAGGAAAAGGTGTCCTAATTTAATAATGCTAATGGCAGTAATGACTCTGTGTTACTAAAAAGTCATGAAGAGCGGAGCTGCGAACTGGCGCTCGGGTCTCTATAATAAATGGCAAATGTGCACCTTTCACAGTCTGACCTACTTCGCCGGTAATATGGCTAGCAAGACGGTTCAAGCTGTTATAGTGCAGCCAGGCTCCAGGCTTGTAGGATCTTCTTTGTCTTTTCCTTGAACCTTGAGGTCCACCAGTGGGTAGAGCCAGTTGCCTAGCGTACCCCCGTGGTTTATATCAGGCTTTCCCAAACTTGGGTCTCCAGCTGTTTTTGGACTACAATTCCCATCATCCCTGACCACTGGTCCTGCTAGCCAGGGATGATGGGAGTTGCAGTCCAAAAACATCTAGAGACCCAAGTTTGGGAAACGTAGCTGACCTGCATCATAAAGCACAAAATCTACATCCAAAACCAGGACCAGTGGTCAGGGATGATGTTATTCCGAACTAGAGCGGGGAGCTGTTTCATTGCTATTCTTGTCAAATAACTGGACTGCAAAATAATTGGGCTACCAAAAATAAATAAATAAATAAATCCCGGGTAATCTGCTAAGAATCACCAAGATATCTACCACATATTGGAAATGCAGGGAGGGGAAAGTCAAAGTTTAAAAAGTCACCAGACAAAATGAACTCTCTCTATATAAATATATTTAAATCTTTATACACAAATAATCCGCTACACCCACATATTCAAGGTGGCCTGGACTTCTCTCCCTCACCCATCTTCAAAACAAGAGTAGCCCTTTAAGGAAGATAAAGCTGGTAGAGAGTGCTTGGTGCAAGCTCATCAAATGAGCTTTATGGCTGAGTTGGGAATCTGGGGGCCTAAAATTATGGGGACTTAAGGATAGTTTTATTAGCCTAATGGTTAATCCATCCCAGCCTTGACTATAGGCAACTGCCCTGTGATGGCTGCAACATATAATATAATTAAATCCAACCCTTATTATCTCCCTCCTGCTTCCAACATAGGGGGAAGGCAAATTGAGTGTTATAGTTCCTTGTAGCTCTGTTGCTTGATTCACTGTCTCTCCCGAGTGACAAAATGGCCAAGCTGAGACCTCCAGAAGCAGGGAGCAGAGATACTGTTTATTTACAAAATGTTTAGACCACCCTACAATCACACAGTGAGCCATAGGGTGGTTCAAGCAACATATTAAACACAACAACAAGAAGGATGCAATGGCAATTAAAGCCAGTTACAAGTCATCACTGCGGAGCATGTCCTTTCTCACTTTGTCACATAGCAAGCTACGCTCTTGCTGGTGGGACAGCAAGAAGAAACCACCACCAATCTCATGGTCCAGGTTGGCTGGTCTGGAGAGAGGTGCTCCAACAGATAACTGTGTCCCAAGTCATCCAGGGCTTTGTATGTAAACATACAAAACTACAATTAACCCAGAATGTGGCTGCTAGGCTGCTGACTGGGAGTGGCCACTGAGACCATATAACACTGGTACTGAAAGACCTACACTGGCTCCCAATATGTTTCTGAGCACAATTCAAAGTGTTGGTCTTCTGAAGAAGTGTCTCCACCCGAATTGTTCAGCCCGGACACTGAGATCCAGTGCCAAAGGTCTTCTGGCAGTTCCCTCACTGTGAGAAGTGAGGTTACAGGGAACCAGGCAGAGGGCCTTCTCGGTAGTGGCACCCACCCTGTGGAACACCCTCCCATCAGATGTCAAGGAAATAAACCACTATCTGACTTTTAGATAACATCTGAAGGCAGTCCTGTTTAGAGAAGTTTTTAATGATTGATGTTTTATCGTAATATTCTGTTGGGTGCCGCCCAGAGTGGCTGGGGAAATCCAGCCAGATCGGTGGGGTATAAATATTATTATTATTATTATTATTATTATTATTATTATTATTATCATCATCATCATCATCATCATCATCATCATCATCATCATCATCTCCAAAACCATAAATCGACATATAGGCATCTAGTGTGGATCCCACAAGATGGGCGTTATGTGACTTAATGCACCTGTCAACACTATAACAGGTGCATTTTTCATTAGCTGAAGTTTCTGCACCATCTTCAAGGGAAGCACAATGTAAAGCACATCACAGTAATCCAGACACAAGCATACTAGAGCATGTACTATTGTGTCACAATGTCCTGGTCCAGGAATGACGGCTGTAGTGGGCCTCCAGTCATCCAACATTATTCCTAGGTTATAAATTTCTTCGGGTGGAGTATGACTCCATGAAAACAGGATGTCCATCTAGTTTCTGGACATGAGAATGCCCACCAACAGTTCCACCATCTTGTTTGGATTCAGCTTCAGTTTATTGACCTGCATCCAACCCATTACTACTCCAAGCACTAGTTCAACAGCAACTCAGCTTCATCTGGACCAGATACTATGGAGAAACAGAGCTGGGTGTCATCTACATATTGGTGATGGTGATGAGGTAGGATGGGGGAAAGAGAGCTATCCTGGTTTACAGGATTTCTGGGTCAGCCTCATTCATTTTTGACAGTGTGTGGTTTTGCTACAGCTTTTTTTTAAATGTTCACTGCTACTGTCCCCCTGTGATTACTGACCCTGATAGGTTGGGGGCATGCATGCATACATCAAGAGATGTGGGTCACATTTCTGCACACGGCCTGTGATTCCTAAGTTCCTGTGAGAGCCCTCCTTCTGCTGAGTCACCAGCTGCATTTTTCAAGATGAATTCTTAGCAGTATGGTTTGACCCAGAATGACACTGCATTCCCCTCACACATATACCATGGATCAAACTATTGCGCTGAGCAGGGAAACCTAGGAGTGGAGCAAAGACTTCTGCCCAACTAGAATCCAGACTGGAATCACGGCATTGCCAGAGTGGAATCAATACCCATGTCTTTCTGGTAGGTTCAGAGCTACTTCTGGGAATACATGAAAAATGGAATAGCATGGCCTGGGATATTCTAGTGGTGCGCTACACTTATGTCCTATGTCCGAAGGTCTCCAGTTTGCCAAGGGGTCACACTGTTCTTGCTCTATCACAGGGGTCATCAAGGCTCAATCCTGCCTGGGCCATTCACTCCTGCAGAAATTGCTCCATGGGCTGGATCGCATCTGCACATGCACAGATGCGATTTCCAGTGCTGCTGAAGCGAGTCCCCAGTCTGCGCTGCACCAGTTTAGCACAGTGCACGTGGGCTCACTGAGCAGGTGGCTCGGTTTGGGGGTGGCTCGTGGGCCGTTTAAAGGACCCCCATGGGCCGCTTGTGTGGGACGCGGGTGGTGCTGTGGGTTAAACCACAGAGCCTAGAGCTTGCTGATCATAAGGTTGGCGGTTCGAATCCCCGCAACGGGGTGAGCTCCCGTTGCTCGGTCCCAGCTCCTGCCAACTTAGCAGTTCGAAAGCATGTCAAAATGCAAGTAGATAAATAGGTACTGCTTCGGTGGGAAGGTAAACAACGTTTCCATGGGCTGCTCTGGTTCGCCAGAAGCGACTTAGTCATGCTGGCCACATGACCCAGAAGCTGTACGCCGGCTTCCTCGGCCAGTAACACGAGATGAGCACCGCAACCCCAGAGTCAGATACGACTGGACCTAATGTTCAGGGGTCCATTTACCTTTACCTTATGGGCCGCTTGTGGCCCACGGGCCGCAAGTTGCCAACCCCTGCTCTATCAGCATACAGTGGTACCTCGGGTTAAGAACTTAATCCGTTCTGGAGGTCTGTTCTTAACCTGAATCGGTTCTTCTCCTGAGGTACCACTTTAGCTAATGGGGCCTCCCATTGCTGCCATGCCGCTGAAGCACGGTTTCTGTTCTCATCCTGAAGTAAAGTTCTTAACCCGAGGTACTATTTCTGGGTTAGTGGAGTCTGTGACCTGAAGCATCTGTAACCTGAAGCGTCTGTAACCCGAGGTACTACTGTACTAGGGTCCTTAGAGCAGATGATGTGAGTCATTGTGGAAACTAGGGGACATCTGTGTGCCTATCGGGGCTGGATTGCAGAATCCTTTCTGAATTTGAAATTCAAATTTTGGTCTCCACCAAAATGTTTTGGAGCAGGATATAGCAGAGTTCTGAGGAATCTGTGGTCTTTGGATATTGTTGGACAACAGTTCCCATCACCCTGGACCATTGACCTTGCTAACTGGAGAAGATGGGAGTTGGAGACCAACAGCATCCAGAAGACCACAGCTTTCTTGTTCTGTTGATTAATCACACCACCCAGGGTGCCTTGGGGACCTACATTAGCAAAAGGAACCAATGTAGAATATGCTGCACATTTTTCTAAAGCCAACTTCTACCATGGCAAATATGTAAGAGTTTAAGTCATGGAAAATATATTTTTCCTCACATATATTGGACTGCTTTATTGCCTTAGTACCTGTGTAACCCCATTTAATTTTTTTGAGGCATAGATTTGTGCTGCCAAGCACTCCATCTGTCCCCAGGAGGGAAGCAGCACTTTCCTGCTGCTGTCAGCAATGCCATTTGTGTGAGCTGCCAGGATGCTGGTAATTCACCAAATTTGCCTGCTAGAGATGGTTTTAGAAACCTGTTTCACCCGAGACAATTGGAGATGGTACACCTCTCTCTCCCACCCCACCCCCCACCCCGGTTAATTGTTGGCAGGCTTGTGACATCCTTTCCGTATCCATTGTGAATGAGATTAGAAAGAATACGGGAGTTAAGCATTTAATCAGTCACAACTGTCAGGAACAGTTAGGCTGACCTTGGCTATTCAGCTTGTGTGCTCTGCCACTACACATTTCGCCATTGCACATACAACTTGCTTTTCTGACTGGTACTTTTCTTATTGGTGGAAGGATTCCTTAGCTGTGGAAGCCATCATTATCTCTCTCTATAACAAGCCAGTTCATGGGATTCCATCACACGTTAGTGAAATGTAAAACAAAGAAACAACAACAACAACACCGAACCCAGGGTGGGTATAAGCCAATGAAAGAGTTGGCTTATGCACATAGAAACCTCAGTCTTGACTCCCATTTAATTCTATGGGACAAAGGAAACAAGTTGCAATCTGAGACACAGCAGAAGACAAAAACCTGACCCTCAACATTGTTGTTGTTGTTTAGTCATTTAGTCGTGTCCAACTCTTTGTGACCCCATGGACCAGAGCACGCCAGGCACTCCTGTCTTCCACTGCCTCCCGCAGTTTGGTCAAACTCATGTTGGTAGCTTTGAGAACACTGTACAACCATCTCACCCTCTGTCGTCCCCTTCTCCTTGTGCCCTCCATCTTTCCCAACATCAGGGTCTTTTCTAGGGAGTCTTCTCTTCTCATGAGGTGGCCAAAGTATTGGAGCCTCAGCTTCAAGTTCTGTCCTTCCAGTGAGCACTCAGGGCTGATTTCCTTCAGAATGGAGAGGTTTTATCTTCTTGCAGTCCATGGGACTCTCAAGAGTCTCTCTCCTCCAGCACCACAATTCAAAAGCATCAATTCTTTGGCGATCAGCCTTCTTTATGGTCCAGCTCTCACTTACATACATCACTACTGGGAAAACCATAGCTTTAACTATACGGACCTTTGTCGGCAAGGTGATGTCTCTGCTTTTTAAGATGCTGTCTAGGTTTGACCCTCAACATAGACACCAGGAAAAGGAGGCAGGTTGAGGCCCCCATCTGCATGGGATTTCAAAAGGCAGCCTTTATTTTCCTCCCACTTCAGTGAATGGTTGCCACTAACTGTCAATATACTGTGGTTATTGCTGGTGTGGTACACATCCACATGACTGGAGGCCGCATTAAAGTGGAAATTGAGACTTTGTGATGCTTCATGTATTGTTGGACTCCAACTCCCATCATCCTTGACAATTGGCCACGCAGGCTGGGGCTGATGGGTGCAGGAGTCCAATAAACATGTTGACAGCTGCCGGTTCCCCAACGCTGCGGTAAAGTGAATAAGAAAAGTGAGCAGAATGAGTAGGCAAATAAACAAATCCATGAGCTACTGAATAAGCCAGCAAAGTGAGTCACTAAGATGCCTCTTTATTCACTTGCTCACTTTTCTTTATTCACTTGCTCATTACTCAGTTATATTCCACACATCATAAAGACAGGCATTTTGTTACTCCAGTAACAATTGCAAAAGCCCTGGGGAAGAAATAATGGGAACCAGCAACTGTGTTTTCCATGTGTGCTCGCTGCAAAGAGGGGAGACCATGCATTACAGTGTGTGCATTGCACCTGAAAAATAAAGCCTTATTTGATCTCAAGGATAGCAGCAGAAAAGTCTATGCAATCCCGGTTCTTCTGCACTGACCTTTGGGGATTTGCTGGTAGATTGCAAAGGGCAAATATAAGACAATGTTCATCTTATAGTGTTTAGCCTTATTTGTCCAGGCTGATGATGTACAAACAGTGTTTGCACCACTGGGAATATGCTGTGAGTGCCCCCTGCCCCTATTTTCATATGTATATATTTGGAGTCAGGGAGTGAGCAGTCTCTCACAATTAGACAGGGAATTAAACAAGTTGACATGGAATTAAACAGGCACCTGGTGGCCATTGTGAGATCAAGATGCTGGCCGGGATAGACCACTGACCTGATCCATCACAGTTAATTTATGTTCTTAAGTAGTACCATGTTGGGCTGGATGGGGGGGGGGAACACACCGATATCCAAAACTCAAGTAAGGTAAGGGCAGTTAGGAGGAAAAGTGTCTCCTAAAATTCAATGGCCATTCACTTTTCTTTTTCTTCTTCTTTGGCAATCACTTGTAGCCGAGTAAGATTGTATTCCATAAACACTGTTTTAACAGTGAGTCCTTAAGTGACTGTGGAGGCCAATTCTGGATCCACACATCCTTCCACAGTGGGGACATAGGTTTGGGAGTAGATCATGGTGAGGGTTTGCTAAGCATGCCTTCCTCTTAGTACATTTCTCCCTTTCGTCCTGAGTTTGAGCGTCTTCAAAGCCCATGACATCTTTGGTAAAGGCTGTTCTTCAATTGGAGCTCTCGCAGGCCAGTGTTTCCTAGTTCTCAGTACTTATACTACATTTTTTTTTAAAAGATTTGCCTTGAGGCCATCTTTAAACCTTTATGTTGACCACCAGCATTAGGCTTTCCATTTTTAAGCTTGGAATAGAGTCGTTGCTTTGGAAGACAATAATCAGGCATCCACACAACATGACCAGTCCAACGAAGTTGATGTTGAGGAATCATCGCTTAGACACTGGTGAACTTTGCTTCTTCCAGTACACTGGCATTAGTTCACCTGTCTTCTCAAGCGATGTGTAATTTCCCCCCCGAGACACTGTTGATGGAATCTTTCGAGAAGTTGGAGATGGCTTTTGTAAGTGGTCCACATTTCACAAGCATACAGTAAGGCTGGTAGTACAATAGCTTTGTAAACAAGCATTTTGGTTTTCCTGCGAATGTCCTAAGGCAGGCATGTCCAACAGGTAGATCGTGATCTACCGGTAGATCACTGGACGTCTGTGGCAGATCACTGGTAGATCAGTGGCTCCCTCCAAAGAAGCTAAAAAACTTTGGCTCCCCTAAAAAAAGCTCAAGCTCAACATCTTTGCCCTGCACCCCTAAAATGACCTGAACCACCAAAAACAGGACTTTCCTTCCTAAGAAAAAGCTCAATGTCTCTTTTCTCTTCCCGAAAGAAGCTCAACAACTTTTACGTGAACCCCCCAAAAGGGGGTAGATCACTGCCAGTTTTTAACTCTGTGAGTAGATCAAAGTCTCTTGGAAGTTGGCCACCCCTGTCCTAAGGGAATCAGGGAAGGTGTGAAAGGTTTCTCAGAACTGCACCTCCAGATATAGATATATAGAGATAGCTAGCTTGCTTGCTGCCACTGCCATTTGTTTCCAGGTCATGGCAGCAAACAACATTTCCTAAAATTGTGGTGGTGAATTTTTCTAGAGTGAATCATAGAAGTTTAGAATTGTAGAGTTGGATAGGAACCCAAAGATGGGGAAGCTTTGCTCTCATTTTGGATAGGCTTGATGTCAGCACTATCTGATGACATAGCATCATGTTGCTATTGTAAAACCAAACATAATAGGGGAATGTTTCCTGCCAATGGGATCATGGGAAAGAAAGAGATGGCAATTGCCAGCCCCTGAGACTTTGGGAAGCACCATAATCCCAAAGTTGCTCAAAGTTGCCTGCTTTGCAGTCAGGATATATGCAAGGATTTTTTTTTTTATAAAAAAGATATATGTTAATTTTAAACCACGCAAATCATCAAAGTCCCAGTAAAACCTTCCCTTAATTTTACCTCTCAGAAGACAGAGGAACAGATTAACATTTAATAAAGAGACATTAACTTAAACTGCACTGGAAGCAAAATTAACTTCAAGAGGCTGTATAATAGCAAATCACTTAACATGTCTAAACATACTTCTTATTTTCAGCAAATTTATTTGTAGTTCATTAGGTGGTAAATGCCCTCTCATTCCTTGAAGGCACTAATAGGACAAAATCTCATAAAACTAATATTAGAAACTTAATCCTTTTGCTTGTTCTAAACAGATTCCTGACTACTGAGCTAAATGAACACGGTCTGAATACTTAACACAGATCTTCTTTTAAAGAAGGGGGTTGTACTTCCCTTCTAACAGCAGGATGTTGTTGAATAAATTTGCATGCTATTATGCTTTAAATTATGTATTTGCAGATTTTGTGTGCAATCAACTAGTTGGGGCGAATATATTTATTTTAGTAACATTCCAAAACTAGGGATAGAAGAGAATTTTGTCCAGCCTGCATTTTTAACTGAACCAACCTAATTCTCACTCTTTGGAATAATACAAGGATTGGATTAAAGTTATCCTTTGAATTTTGTACTTCCCTGAATTTTGGGATACAGTTATTGGCTCAAAAACCACACCAACATGTGTAAAAATGCACATTTTAGAATAAAAGGAATTTATAAATGTGGACATTGAGATAATATATCTATTTAAATCCACATTGTCACACTTGTTAAAACCACACACAGATTCACGCAGAAACAAGATGCAACAGATTTATGAATGAACACATGTGAATCTGATATGGATTGGGAAAAGTCTGATTCATCCATCCGTATGCAAAGTATTTTTTTTTTCTTATGGCAAGAATGTAGACATGTGACCAGGGATGCTGGAGGAATCCATTGAAAATTGACAATCAAGTGGTTTTTCTTCTGTCCATCTGTTCAATCTCTGTTGCAGCACAGACTCTTGCTATGAATACTTTTTAGCCTTAATTCTCTACAATGAAAGTTTGTTCTCTTTTAAAAATGCACACATCTCTCATAAATGAATTCATAAACTGCTTTGCAGTGAAAGCTATTTACATATTCACTGTCCAATAATTGCCACTGTCGCTGCCTTTTGAAGTGTTGTTTGTTTCCAGGGGAAGCCTAAATGCACTAAGATTGCACTCCTCACCTAGGGTTGCCATATTCCAAACAGTGAAAATCCAGACAGGAAAAAAAAAATGTTGACCCATATGTCTGGGACATTCCAGATGTATGGCAATCCTAACCATGCCTTCTCAGTAGGAAATTCCCACTGAATTCAACGAGGCTAATTTGTTTCTTTTTATGAAACTGAAAACCAAATGGGATGCATTGCTCATTATTGTTCTTTTCACATAGAAATAAGTCAACTCTTTTATTACATGTGGATTTTATCTCTACTCCTCAGTTAAAACTTGAGCATCTTTGTCAAAGTGGGGGGAACCATTGGGATTTGACTGTTCATTTTTTAACCCATATAACAATAGCGAACTTATTCTCCAAGTGCTGATTTTTGGGAAGGTCTGAGCAGGCTTAGGAGTTCGCAGTTTGGGAGCTATTTTGTATTAGGCAATGCTGTGTTGACATATGAGTGAAGTCATGCTTTTAGTCCCACTCCGTATGTTATCTCTGCTTCCTAGAACAACCACATGTTCTGCACTGTTGCTAGTAAGGAAAATTCAGAAAGTGCAAACTCTTGATAGCAAATGGGTTCAGTTTGATTGGGATTCCTAGTTGTGTTGATCAGAGCTTGACTTCATCAACCTCAGGAAATCTTAAAAATATACGGTGGGGAAATGTAATACAATATTGTTTATATTCTCATATTGTTTCCTTTCTACACATTTTTGTGCCTTTTTCTTTTTCTCTTTTTCTTTGCATCACTTTATTTCTTTATAATTAAAACCTTTTCAATGAAAATATTAATACCAAACAAAAAGAAAAGAAAAAAATGTCAGAAAAGGTCAAAACAAAACAAAACCATCAGGAAATCTCCAAGCTACCCAGCTTTGATAGAAGTGATAATGTCACAATAATTTGATAGAAGGATAATTTCAGAGGGTCATTTTCAACATTGTCAACTGTGTGTCATGAACTGGCAGGACAATGGGGAGGAGGAAGAGGATCCTGGCGAGGGGTGTGGTCGGGACTGGGACACACTGGAGCAAGCTGGGCTTGGGGAAGGAGAAGTTGGTGTAGCATGTACTCATGGAGTGATGGAGGGTGACGGGAGGGTGGGGGTCAGCGCACAGGAACCAGACCAGCAAGACCCATCACCACAGCCAAAAGGGCCCCTGTCTCCACCAACATGGCAGACTCTGAGGTGTAGGAAACAGCGTGTGGGTCACTCCAGGAGGTTGAGTCAGGCAAGGGACCACAGCCCAGCTCACTAGCTAGCCAGGTGGGGCTTGCTAGCTCTGGGAGGAGGTGTGATTCTTCAGCTGGAGTAAAAATGGTACAGTTGAGGGTCACCTGCCTCATCAAGTCCAGATGCTATGATCCACAGACACAGTATAAAAGGGCAGCAGATAGCTGGGTCTGCTCAAATGCCCATGTTGAAGGACCTTAGCTTGGATGTTCCAGGATCTCTACGGGACTGTGCTTCACTTTGGACTTGTGCATTGACCCTGGACTGGGGACTTGACATGCTTGACTTCCCTGATTTTGTATGTGAGCTGGAACTGGTCTCTGCCTGAAATAATAAAATTCATTCATTCATACTGACTTGCCACTAGGTAGTCCAGGGGTTCAGGACATGGAGAAAAATGGCATCCATTACAGATATTGGAGAACATTCTGCCATCCCCTATTTTCCCTAGAAGCTTTTCTTTTTCTTTTTCTTTTTAAAAAGGCTTCTAAAATAAATGAACTTGGGCTTGGCTCCAGTCTCAGGAGAGCTGACCTGACTATGAGATTTTTGGCCATTGGCAGCCTGGATGCAATACAGCCTTACAGTCTTCTGTTGATTCCCCCTGAGGCTTAAAAGACAAGATCTCCTTTCCACTACATAATTTTGACTCCCTCCAGCTCTCCCTCAGGGCATTTTCTATACATTAAAATATATTACATGCATTCTGTAAACAGTATCTGAACACTATCCTTTCCCTCTTGTATTTTCCCCTCCCCGTTCATACATAATGCACAGATCCTTTGATTTGGGCACAATCCCAAATGTGCAATATTTCACTTGTCAGGAGCCTCTTTACACTGCCTCTCTATGGCAGGTAATTCTTTCCTCGCAGCGCATGTCCTCCATCTCTTTGGCCGTGATGTGCAGAGTGGCGTTAAAACAGTGTTCATAACTCATTCATCATTGCTTCAAGGAAGCAGATACCATCAGAGCGGAATCAGAAATGAACATTAAAATGGAGGCAAGGAGGGAAAAATATATATAACTCTGGTGACATGTACAGCATCGTAGCGGAGGTACAGAGAAGCGCAAAAATGAGGTCTTGCATTTTTCCTTAGGATTTTAGTAAGCCATTCTTCTTCACTTTGGTGCCTGCAATGAACATTGATCAGCTTGATTTTAAAAGGTGGTAGAATGCTAAAATTATACAGTTTTGCTGGCAATGTCAGTGTTATTCATGCTCTCAATGGCCCATTACCTATATATTGTTCTTCAGAGGGAAAGTAATATATTAATGGCTTTCTTCCTTGCCTAAAGCTTGTCAACAATTGGTCTTTAAAGACTAGAGCAATTACCATTTGCATAGGAAACAACAGCCCCCCCTCCCAACCAAAACCTAGCAGAAGTGGGAATATTTTTTTTTTGCCAGAGGGCTGCCTGACTTTTGAGCAATGAGCAAAATGCTTGTTTCTGACATGTTGCCTGCTGTTGCCCGATTATAAGAATTGTAGGGAAACGTACATAAGAAATTATTGACATTTAGCGAAGGGGTGTGTGTTTATCCGGCAGTTAATCCCATTAGGTGCTAGTGCTTTGGGGCTTATTCCTAAATCTGTGTGCGTGGAGCAGAAATCAAAATAGGCTGTCTCTGCTTCAGGAAAGCGTGAATGAGCAGTATATTAACTGGGATTTGTCAGGACCTGATTGCTTCCAGGCTGGCATGGACTGGTGAGCAATGCAGGGGCGGAGGAGGAGGGGCGGTGGGGGAGGTCTGCCCCGGGTGTCACCACTTAGGGGGGGTGACAAAATGGCGGACAGCACTCACAGCAGGGCCTGCAGCATGCCTGAGCCACGTGTCTCTCCTGGAAGTGACGTGGTGGCTTGGGTGCCCGCAGGCTCTGCGCTGCCCCAAACAGTCCACCCGCTGCCTCCCCCTCAGCTGTAGACTTCTTGGAGACCCCGCAGAGCATCCTTCCCCAGCTGGCCCCGCCCCTCAGGCGGCTGGCCCCACCCCTGGGCTCAGGGGACGCGTGCCACCCCAGGCATCTGATCAGCTTGCTCCGCTGCTGGAGCAATGCACCATGTTTCTTGTGGGGAACATCACCAAAATTTGCTTAGCTGGCTTTTAGAGGGATGGACAGTGGCTCCGCCGCCCAGCAGCACCCATGCCACCCAGCAACCCCTCTGTGCCACCCTGCAGCTGTTCTGCCACCCTGCAGCCACCTGGGACACCAAGCAATTCACGGGCTGCCCTGCAGACCACACTGATGCCCAGCAGTCCCTGTGCTGCCCTACGGATCCCCCTTCCGCTCTGTGGTCCCACATGATGCCCGGTGAACCCCGTCCCCCCACTCCTCCCTTCCTACGCTGCTGCGAAATGTTACACTTTTTGGGGGGGACCTTTTGTCCTCCAGATGTTGCTCAACTACAGCTTCCACCATCCCTGGTAAGCATTGCCGGGGATGATGGGAGTTGTAGTTCAGCAACAACTGGAGAGCCAAAAGTTCCCCACATCTGTGTTACATAGTTCATTGCAATTATCTATTTCATCATGTCAAAAACCATATTGCAGAAAGGAGGGGCAAATTTAGCGGATTCTTCTTAATTCCTGTAATTCATTAGTAATCACAAGACTAAGGGTTGTATCCAATGAAGTCTTCCCATTAGTGCTTGTGCATCAGGATGTCCTCTACCTCTGCTCCCACCATGTGCCCCCCAAATCTCTTCTGGGTTTCCCCCCAAACCTCCCCAGTATATTGGATGAGGAGGAGGAGAAGGAGAAGGAGAAGGAGAAGGAGAAGGAGAAGGAGAAGGAGAAGGAGAAGGAGAAGGAGAGGAAGTTCTGTTGTTCCAGTGGGACTTTTTGCTCTAATGGGACAATTCCATTTGCTATCACATTGGGGGTCAAAGTCAGTGTTCATTTAAATGCATGAAAGCAATCAATGTGCTTATTTAATTATGGGTGTTTATTTCAATGTTTTGATGAATTCGTTTTCTTGGGTATTTCTGAATGGCCATATTTTTCAGATGGGCTTTATACCTGTAAATGGCTTAGAAATCGTTTGGGCAACGTATATAAATTACAAAATACTAATCAAATTTCCCTTAGCAAATGACACAGTTCATGCAGATCAACTCCCCAACGACTGTTGGGGGGGGGGGTCATGAGGCAGGTAGGGTGACACTCCGCGACTTGAAGATTCACAAAACTAAGAACTGGGAGACTGCACGGATTATCTCCTGACATCCCAGTCAAGGGCTTTGTGTGGGGGTGGGAGGTGGGGTGGGCTGTGAGACATTTGTAAGTCACGCTCACTTCCCATGTGTTTCCTACAGGCTCGTGGTTCTAATCATGCTTAGTACATTACCTGCTCCCTGGAAATTGTTTTTCTCCCGGTCTTTTCAGCAGTTTCATCTCACCAACAGTGCCGTTGGTTTCCCCCTCCTGCTTCGTGTCAGATAAGGTTTCAATTCCACACATCTCAGGTGGCCTAATAGCTGTTTCGTAGGTGGCAGTTTTTGATTTAGGAGACAACAAAGTTCACCTGGGTACCCTGGTCTACACTTCAATTCGAGTTTCTGCAGTTTACGCAACTTGTTTCCCCCCTCCCTTTATTGACTATTATTTTTATACAGATCACTGTATTTTTACAATTACATTGCAGTTTCAACTGGGCTTCAGTTGGTTGGAGGGGAAAAACAGATTACTCTTCTGAACCATACTATATTCAGCAACACAAAGTGGAATTATTAATGTCATCAGCCTAATCTAAGGGGGGTTGCAATGGAGGGGAAAGCAGGGGGTTGGGTCAGTAGTAATAATAATAATAATAATAATAATAATAATAATAATAATAATAATTTATTACTTATACCCTGTCCATCTGGCAGAGCCTCCCCAGCCACTCTGGGCAGCTTCCAACAGAATAAATATCCCTGTTCTCTAGATATTTTTGGGTGACGTCATCCCTAACCATTGGCTATGCTGGGAGTCATATAGCTCAACGTCCGGAGAGCCATGGATTCCCCAGCCCTGCATGTGTGCAACCCTGAGAGTGTAGGGAATGGTTTGGGAAGAAACTGACACTGTAGCGTTATTTAACCGAAAGTCAGCGTGTGGACCTGCTCATTCCCCTGGAGAGGAAACAACTGGGATATTCCCTCAATTATTATTTATTAAATTTGTATACCGTCCTATACCTGCAGGTATTAGGGCCTTTACAACATAAAATCCAATATAAAAAACACAAAATACACAATAAAAACAAAAACAAAACAACCCAATAACTCACCCAATCCCAACACATTTTAAAATGCCATTGGTTGAAGAGGAATGTTTTTGCCTGGCACCTAAAGGTATATAATGAAGGTGCTAGGCGAACCTCCCTGGGGAGAGCATTCCACAAATGGGGAGCCTTAACCTGAAGGAAAATCAGGGGCACAGGTATCATATGGTCCAGTGGCAGAGGAAGCCACTGGAGCACCTGGGGGGGGGCGGGGTGATCCACCCATGGGGGCTCGCCGATCCTCCCAAGGTGCCAGCACCACCTGCTGATTGCTCAAATACTCCTGGCGTGCAGCGCTGGCCGCTGGGAATGCGAGTGCTGCCTGTTGGGGGAGCTGAACACCACACACTGGGGGTGCATCCCATGGGCCAGCGCTGCCTGCTGGGTATATTGATCGGCATGTGGCGCTGGTACCCCCAGGAGGATCAGTGTGCTAGGGGTGTGAGCGCCGTCATGGCGATCCTCCCGGGGGGGTTGTCACCCTCGTAGGCATGGCACCTGGGGCGAACCGCCCCCCGCCCCCACCTTTGTCCACCAGTGATATGGTCCAACATCCCAAATTTCAGAACAGAGCACAATCCAGCGAAAGGCACAGCACATAGCACTGGGATTCATGAGATTTAATTGCTTAACTGGGCATGGTATGGCAGACTAACTGGATTGTATCCCATATGTTCAGTGCAACAGGGGTTAGCTACTGATGGCATCTCTTACAACCTCTCCTCAAGTGCCCACATGGCTGAACACACATTAACCCAGAGTGAAATGAGCAGGAACTAGCGCTGTTAACTGCTCTGCAGTAAATAACATTTTGGATCTGCTTCTAGAGAACCAGAGATTTGGAAGGGATTAGGAGGCCACCTCATCAAGGTAGATCATTCATCCAATAGCCCTTCCGTTGACCTGCTGAGACAGTCTGGACCACAGCAGGACACAAGCCAAAACAAAACCTGAAGAAGAAATTGTATTGCTTCTCCTGAAGAGTGTTTCAGTCATCCTGAAGAGTGTTACAATTACAGCCATTTTGTTCCTCCTGAACAGGAGTAATGGAAGTCACTTGTCTTCATCTTGGCTTAGAGACCATCTCAGCTGTGAGTCCTAGAAGTCCTGCTCCCTGCCAGGCAAAGACACTCAAGGAACCTGCAAAGTGGGGCTTTAAAGGGCAGTGGATCAGGAGTGTTTGTGGCTTGTGGCGAGTAGCAAGAGCCAGATAGGAAGGCCTGTGCTCGAGGTTGCCCATTCTTGCTCTATATTAAATAATTTCATGCAAATTTTATCCAAGTTTCTGTCTAAGCAGTATGTGGACTGAGAACTCCAAGAAGTGCAAACTGGATTTCGAAGGGGCAGAGGAACCAGAGACCAATTTGCAAACATACGCTGGATTATGGAGAAAGCTAGAGAGTTCCAGAAAAACATCTACTTCTGCTTCATTGACTATGCAAAAGCCTTTGACTGTGTCGACCACAGCAAACTATGGCAAGTTCTCAAGGAAATGGGAGTGCCTCATCTGTCTCCTGAGAAATCTCTATGTGGGACAAGAAGCTACAGTTAGAACTGGATATGGAACAACGGATTGGTTCAAAATTGGGAAAGGAGTATGACAAGGTTGTATGTTGTCTCCCGGCTTATTTAACTTATTTGCAGAATTCATCATGCGAAAGGCTGGACTGGATGAATCCCAAGCTGGAATTAAGATTGCTGGAAGAAATATCAACAACCTCAGATATGCGGATGACACAACTTTGATGGCAGAAAGTGAGGAGGAATTCAAGAAGCTTTTAATGAGGGTGAAAGAGGAGAGCGCAAAATATGGTCTGAAGCTCAACATAAAAAAAACTAAGATCATGGCCACTGGTCCCATCACCTCCTAGCAAATAGAAGGGGAAGAAATGGCTGACCATAGTAGCAACTCAGTTTGCCGTGGCCTTAATAGCTGTCTATGTCATTATATGTTCATTCTGAGGCTGTGAAAATGTAGCTTATAGCTGTCTCCCATCCCCATAATTTTAAAAAGAAAAAGTTGCATTAATTCCAACTTCATCTAGGCATACTGAACTTACTCCTAACTTTTTGACTAACATTTTATGTACATTTTTTTTAAAAAAACTCTGGAAACTCTTTCATTATGAGATAATGATTTCTAAAGAAACTGACAAAGAAATAAGATTTATACCGAGCGGTTAATTATTGTGGCTAAAGGATCCCAGCGCTCTCATATCACAAAGCAGACTAGTGAGCCATCTTTATTTTTAACAGTAAATGTCCTGATGCAGCAGTAGATTTATAGCTTTACAGTTGTAAATTCATCACTCTAACTTGCCCCAGTTGGATACAACCAACTTATGATAGGGGCCAGGCAGTCTTCTTGAACCTAATGCACATCAAGCATCGTTTGTAGTCTCTTGGTGCTCAGAAGAGGATAAAAAGGGTGGACTTTTCCTGTTCTTCCAAGTCATATGCTAAAATGTTTGGGGGGAAAGATTCTGATTGTGGACAGCATTTGTTGTTGTTCAGTCGTTCAGTCGTGTCCGACTCTTCGCGACCCCATGGTCCAGAGCACACCAGACACGCCTATTAAAACAATAATCAAATGACAGCATTAAATCCTTTGTTTAAAAATAAAGGTCCTTACAGCAAGTTTACAAGGTGGTCTGCATTTTAATTTCTTTTAAACAGTTCTTTTTAGCATCATGAAGCAATAGGTGAGTGGGCATTGCTGTGATTATCATATATCATGCTTCAGAGGGGTTTCCAATCCCATTTGTTCTTCCTTTTTAGTATGTATTTTCTGTTTTTATCTTGCATTTTTATGTTGTGATCTGCCCTGAGATCTACAGAGGAGAGGTGATATCTTCTTCTTCTTCTTCTTCTTCTTCTTCTTCTTCTTCTTCTTCTTCTTCTTCTTCTTCTGTTATTATATTTCAAGCTGTGTAGGCAAAAGCTGTGGATTCCAGCAGTTCAAAGTTAACAGAAATTGCTAAAGAAAGAATGAAATAACAAAAGAAAGAAAGAAAGAGTAATCATTACAAAATTTAAAAGGCAACTGTGGGAACACCTCATAGAATTTGGCATAGGTGTGGACCACATTCCAATTCACAAATTAGTTCAGCGGCTGCGGATCAGACCAGTTGCTCTACAATATGAACCCTCCATTTCACCAACATCCCTAGTTCTCTAATGCTCCAAATCATAGTTTATGGGATCAGGAATGAGCACACTGCCCTCCTCCCCTTCTTTTTCTTTTTTCCTTGCCTTGTGGTCTTGTCTTCATAGGAGACTTTCAGACATCAGGAATCACAAGACAGAGAAACCAGTAGGAGAACACTTCAATCTCCCAGGACATTCTATACAACATCTCAAAGTAGCTGTCTTATTAAAAAAAGAATTTCAGAAATAGACTGGATAGAGAAGTTGCTGAATTGCAACTTATTACCAAACTTAAAACCACGGAGAGACCTTGTCTGAATAGAGACATTGGATTCTTATCTCATTATACATGATAAAGCTATTTTTGGCCATCTCACCCCTTGCCTTTTGCTGTAAGACCAATTGCAGCCGTTAACAGTTGTCAACAAGTTTACCACACCTATCAGCCAATCGCCCATTCCCACCACCCTTCTGAGTAATACCCCTGGTGACTTCTGTTTCAGTGTATCTGAAGAAGTGTGCATACACACAAAAGCTCATACCAAGAACAAACTTAGTTGGTCTCTAAGGTGCTACAGGAAGGATTTTTTGTTTTTGTTTCGACTACGGCAGACCAACACAGCTACCTGCCTGTAAGGGGACTTCCTGGTTTGTCAAACCACAGTTTGCTGTGACATGCGACTCATCTAACTGTGAAACTGAGCATATGGCTTGTTCTTGGTTCTCTCGAGTACTATAATCCACTGAATTTTTATTCCCTGGTCATCCAAACCAATGGGGAATATGACATCTGAATGCAACATGTGAATTCAAATCTATGACATAACTTCTGTTTTCTTAATATTGTTGCAACTCCTTAGAGGGCCACTAGGTGGTGTATGAGATGTAAGGAAGTTAAGTTGGGTAAATATTTACTAAAAACCATTTACTGGTGGCATTTCTGAATATAGAAAGAATATAGAATATAGAAAGGTGCTCCCATCAAACGAGGTTGTCTTGTAGTTTCTGTGGTTTCTGTTGATGCTCCCATCAAACGAGGTTGTCTTGTAGTTTCTGTGGTCATTCAATCTTTAGCGGCCATACTATTAAATAGTGTTTTTGAAATTCCCCCACTCTCTCACACAAACATCAGAAGTCAATTTCTGAAATAATCTGTTTGCTCTAATGACCCAAGTCCCATTAATGTTATGGTTACATTAATCAATGTGCCTAGTTTATATGCTAAGAAATTGAATCATTTGTAAGTAAAGGAATTTGGCTCCCTATCTGACCTTCAAATGCTTCAGTGCGGGTGGCAAACAGATCATATTCAAGGAACTAGGGATGGGGGATAAATTCATTTTGCATTTTGATGTGAACCTACCTAATTCACATTTCCGGAAACAAAATGTTTCTGCCCTTCAAAATCCACAGTTCTCCAAATTCTCAAAAGAAATGGCTACAATATGTGTACAAAAATGTGTATATTAAGGAAAAAGTGCCCCTAAAAAGGTATACATTAGTGAAAATTTCAAATAAGTATGCATTTTGTTCTGGGGAAGTGCTTGCAATAAATGTGTATATGGGGGGTGGGGATGAGACTGTGTGCGGATGTACATATTGGAAGAAATGCACATCGAAACTGTGACTTTTTAATTAAAAAAACCCGCACAATGATGTGGAAATGTGGCAAATGGAAAAATGAGAAACCAGGTTCTTCAAGAAATGTGGTGGTTGTTTTTTTTTTGGGGGGGGGAGCCTGAAAGGCTTTCAGAAATGGGAACTTGGGAACCAGTCAGATCACTGGTCCTTCTCCCTACAGTACCTTGTTTTCCATGAATTTGGACGAAGATCTTTCCCAGCTCTGTCTGCAGATGCCTGCATGAAATGACTTTCTGCATTCAAATACAGGATCTTGTATTACTTACAGGCTTTAAACCCTGCGATCCTGCATCTGTGCATGCATTTATATGCATATCCTATTTAAAGTTCATAGGCTTTGTTTACAAATTGCTGGTGGCAAGACGGAACCCAGTAGTGATGGCATGGTGAGGCAGAGCCACCCTCGAAACATCAGCCCTGCTGTGGTTTTGCTGGATAGTGCTGGGATGGAGTCCAGGGTGCACAGCCCCAGTCTTGCTGCCCCCCCTGCCCCATTGCCGCAACATCTAGGCAAGCTGCAGCTATGCTGGTCTTAGGGATGGATGAATCTCTAATTCTGGTTTCTCATTTTCCTAATATTAAATTCAGGTTTTCCACACTTTAGCAGCAATTTTCTCTCCCTCTCTCTTTTCCCTTAAGAGAGAGAAAAAAAATCCTCATGAAAATTCATCAGCACTGTAGTGTGAATTTCTCTGAATAAACAGATTTTTGTATTCAGTTTAGGCTAATATTCACTTCTTCTTTTTTTGCTAAGCCATTTCCCCTAATGCAATGTGCTCTTCTATTTTGTTTCCACTAAGACATGCATTTTCATTTACACTTCCCACTAATACATATGTCTTTGTTTGGCTGGAGATCTGCATCGCAAAATTCGGAAAAGGGCAGACTTCAAAGGTGAGCCGTGTTTCGGTTTGCATGCAGGTTTGAGAATTCAAATCAGGTAGTTTCCTCTTAAAAGGCAAACGAAACCAAAATTCTCCAGCCATACACTGGTGTCTGGAAGGCTGCTCTGTGGCTCTGTCCCAATACATTGGTCTCTATGGATTGTGCCATCAGCATTTTTGCTGGTAAACCAAAAGTGCTAAAAATTATAGACCTAAATAAACAATTATGCATTTTGCTCCAGGGAAGTGCTTGCAATAAATGTGTATATTGGGGGGTGGGGAGAGAGAGAGAGAGAGAGAGAGAGAGAGAGAGAGAGACTGCATGCGGATGTACATATTGGAAGAAATGCACCATTAAAACTCTGCCTTTTTAATTTAAAAGAACACAGAATGATGTGGAAATGTGGCCAATGGAAAAATGAGAAACCAGGTTCTTCAAGAAACATGGTGGGGTTTTTTTTGGGGGGGGAGGGCAACTTGAAAGGCTTTTGGAAATGGGAACTTGGGAACCAGTCACATCACTGGTCCTTCTCCCTACAGTCCCTTGTTTTCCATAAATTCGGACAAAGATCTTTCACAGCTCTGTCTGCAGATGCCTGCATGGAAGGACTTTCTGCATTCAAATATAGGATCTTGTATTACTTATAGGCTGGTGTCTGGAAGGCTGTTCTGTGGCTCTGTCCCAGTACATTGGGCTCTATAGATTGCACCATCTGCATTTTTGCTGGCAAACCAAAAGTGCTAAGAATTATAGACCTAAATAAACAAGCCTTACAAGGTGTGAGGGACATACTTTGAATCTAAATTCAAAACAAGTTTCAGTCCTGTGCCCCATGATATAGTTTTACATTTTAGGAAAGTAACCTTGGGTATGAAGATGAGTGAGGCAAAACACACACAAAAAGCTTAGGTGAGTACTTTCCATAAGCCAGCTGTTTGTCATGCATTTCCCCCTCCTAGCTACTTAGAAAGGATTTGAGAGCGTAATTGTGCCATGGGACTCCTTTCTGGTTGACTCTGCAAAGATGGGTCGTCATTTCACATCAGTGGTGGTTTCGTTATTGACTTACGTTGCTTCCAGATGACTTCTTTATGGAGTATTCAAGCTGTTCCATTTGCAGGGAGGTTAAACAATGCTGGCCATTCAATGAGCGTTCATTCTGATTTGTTTGTGGAGAGATCAAATGACGTTGATAGGGTTATTTCTAGAAGTAAAATTCAGAAAATGAAACTCAAAGTTGTTGAGCTTTTCAGACAATCAACCTATAAATTCCCCCTGGATGCTGTTGCGCAACCTGAATTTGCCAGTACATGATAAAATACCATCCCAAAATAGCAACAGTCTATGGCATAAGCAGTAGTATATTTTGCTTTTTAGAAAGGTAATCTATATAGATTTCCCCATCTATATATGCAATCGAGGGGAACAAGGGAAACAATAATTCAATTAATCTATGCAGAATTTATCAAAGGAGAATGAATTATATAATCAATTCAACTCAGTGTTCAAAAAACTTGGCATGCCTATATGTTACCATTCCTTCTTCATAGTTCCTTAGATCAATCCTAAATTAGTACATAATAATAATAATAATAATAATAATAATAATAATAATAATAATAATTTAATGTTACCCTGCCCATGTGGCTGGGTTTTCCCAGCCACTCTGGGCAGTTTTCAACAAAAGATTACAAATGCATTAAAACATCAGTCATTAAAAACTTCCCTAAACAGGGCTGCCTTCAGATGTCTTCTAAATGTCATATAGTTGTTTATTTCTTTGACATCTGATGGGAGGACAATAGCATCAAACACACTCAAGTACATTTGCAGAACAAGCTGAATTGTGTCTACTCAGAAGTAAGTAGAGGTTGAATTCTCCCAGGTAAGTAGGGTTAGGATTACAGTAAAAATGGCAGTATAATAAAGTACAACACCCTATAAGATTATAAAATAAAAGCAATTAACCATAATAAAAAAAATCATTCAAGATTGTTATTTTAAATTGGTTTGAATGACTTAGAGCAGTTAATGTCTAACTCATATTGATTTCTCATAAAGTTTATAAATATAACCCCTAGGTATTATAAAAAGCTTTCTTTCCTTTCATCATACCATAGGTGAATGTACAGTGTAACCTTTGACATTTTCATGGTATTCCAGAGTTTAACAAGCCACATTGTCAATAGACTGAGCCTCCATTTTGTGACAATCGCTTATTTTCCAGCTCACCAAAGGTTCCATGCTTGCTTATAATGGTCTTACTCTATTGAGCAATGGTGGTTTTATATATATAACTTAATATGAGATATAAAGTTTGGTAGATTCTTTCCCAAAATATATATCATTTTGGGTTTCCCCCTCTGATGTGATACAAATTAGCCATATTTTGAGTGCGACTCCAACACTGACCTGTTTTTTTTTTTTTTTTTTTTACATATTATAAACAGACTGTCTGGAGTCAAAGTCCACTAATACAGAAGCTTATAATTATTCTGTCTTATGTTTTGACAGATTGTTTGATCTGGGCCTTTTATAAATATAAAATGCTGCATCTGATGTGAGATATTTGAAATAGTCATTTCCCCCACATGCTTCTTAAAAAGAAACAAACAGTGGCCTGTTCTCCCCCTCCCTTCCAGGAACAGGGGATGTCCCTGCACAACCCTGTAGGATAGGTTGATTTTTATTATTATGCCCATCCTGTGTGGGGCAGGTGGAGGCAGAGACTGAGCTTGCTAAAGGCTATAAAACCTTTAAACCATGCCCTTCTGTGAGTCCCCAAAATGCCTCCCTTTATAAGCTCTTTCTAAGCTATCCCACTTCCCCAGCACAGAGACAGACGACACATTTGCTAAGACATAAATTGGTTTACTTACGTTTTCCAAAGGTCAGATTCATGTGATTTTCCATACAGAAGTCAGAAAAATGCAAAGGCAATTTAAAATGTTGCCTAGTTATAGAGTGACTTCTGATCAGCCCTGTGGGCTTGGCAACCCTATCCCTATGTTCTTGTTGGAAGCAACGTCATTCATTTATTCTGGACAGGCAGGGGAGTGGATGCCCCCGCCTATGGCTTCTGTGTTAATGACCCCAGCTATCTGGCTGCCGATTGTCCATTGAGATATTTCTTCCTTTTGGTGCCATTCTTTTATTTAATTAGATTGTATTACTGCATTGAAGATAGAGGATGGCCATTTCCCTGTTTCTTTTTATCTCCCTTCTCCTGTGAGTGATACATGTGTTTCAGCTGAGCAGACAGCTGTAAAGCTTATGTCCTCTTTGTTGCAAGGATTTCTAAGCAGTGGTATCAGACTCCAAATAGTGGACAGAAAGAGAGACAAGATGATGCCGGGATCGGCTATGGGCCAAGGCCAAATTTGACCCTACTATTGGAAGCTTTTTATACTTTCCACTTGCCCATTTGGTGGTGGTGAGAGATGGGCAGAGGAGTAGCATTGGCGGCAATAATTCTGGACATTTGGGGAAGAGGATTTTTTTATAAAAAAACCCTGTGACCCAACACATTCTGAAAGTGGCTGTCTGACAACTATAGCTGCTGATCACGGTAGCAGAGATATCAGGCCAGAATGGCAACAGACACCACTTTGGTCCTCAGGATTTCTCCCTTTCATTCTCTCTCCCACCAGTCTTAGGACTGAAATGGTAAACTTCTGCCTGGGCTGTACCACTTTGCTGCAGATGGGTGTCTGTTTTTATGACCTGATTAAATGTTTCCAAATTGGGGGGTGTGTGTGTGTGCACACACACATGGGGAGATAGCACGTCAGGAAAAAACCTAAGCTAGAGCCCTCCCCCCATCTAGTTTTCCTTGTGAATTTGTTGTTGTTGTTTTGGATGGGGGCATGTTAAGTCTGTAAATTAGGCAAAGTGATGGTGGGTGGGGGGGTGGATGAGTAGGCACAAAGCCTTTCAGAGAGAATTCATATAAGCAGCCCCCAAGATGTTTGTGTATTCTGGATTACTCCTAGTGGGAGAATAACAGAAGAATCCTAAGCAAAAACCATCAGCGTCTTTCCTCACAAGTAAGATGTGATAATGAAGCTCTCTAGGAGAACACAGCTTCAGGCTGGAATGGAGAATGGAATAGGGGAGAGACAGAGGTTTTTTTTTACTTCAATCCTGTTTAAAGTTATTTCCAAGAAGTTGAGCCCCTGCTGGACAGCCACAAGATATTGTATGGAATTATTTGGATCTATCTTTGATCGTTTTTGTTCTGTTTTGAAGGAAGTTCTGCAAGTAAAGTTTTGAATCGTGATTATGAGTCTGGACAATGTTTTATTCCAGAAGGAGTCAGTTTTTATGCATCCAGCTGCCTCAAGCTGCACAATATTAATATCTGCAATAGGAACAATCCAAGCCATTAGCCAAGTAAGTCACTCTACGTTCAACAGAACTGACTCTAGAGAAGTGCTCCTCAACTTTGGGTCTCCAGATGTTGGACTACAACACCTTGACCATTGGTTAAGCTGGCTGGGGAGGACCCAACAACATCTGGGGAGCCAAGGTTGACAGAACATTGCTCTACAGACCTGGCACAGGCAAGCCACATCCTCAAGCATGAGGACCCACTGCTGCTGGCCGGGGTCCTATTTTCTGGTGTTCCCCTGAAGAACGTCAGGCAGCTACCAATGTAATTGCCCACAAGGTCCTATATCACTTTAGGGAAGAGTGATAAGTTTTAATGACAGCTTCTGGGCATGCATTGAAGCACCACTGCCTCTGCTGCTCTCTCTTCCTCCTCTGCTAAGCCTGTCCTCCTCCCCACATGCATGGAGGAAACAATAGCAGCAGAAGGAGAAGGGCTGAACTATCATGCCACAAGCCTCCTCAAACCTTAAGTAGGCCCTATATTTTTAGGACTGTAATTTAGAAGAGCATATGGATAAACAAAGCAATATAATGCTTGGTTAGTTTCACATTTATCACCCAATATTCCAATTAAGACTAAATTTAGGGTTATCGTAGTGTTCCTAGTTGTCTTTTTTAAAAAAAAAAAAAAAAAAAAAGAATTGATGGTGTGACTGTGATATAATTATGTCCTGTTAGCTGGAATGAATGTGTCACACTGCTATTTACGGGCTGTGATCACATGGCAATACGATGTGTTGACTAATAGACTGATGCCGGAGTCTGAAACCGATGCATGATTTTATTAAAATGAGTTGTTTTAGCCTGTTAACAAAATGTAGATGATAGCAAAACAATCTCTCGCTAATCACTATTAATGCCTCTGGCATTCATGGTACAGTATTAATCATGAACGGGCTCATTTGGAATACACTTAATATGATCTAAAATTGTCTAGTAATTTGCAAGTCGTCAATGAAATCCTTCTACAAAAATGATCTGGGGCTTGATATGGGGGGCGGGGGCGGCATTTCATGCATAAAGCTTATATAAAGCTAGTCTTTTAAAGAGAAAAACCAGGGTAAACAGCTCGGTGTGTTGATGGAGCGGTGGCCCTTATGAGTGCTGTTTCAGACTCTATTACTACGAATTGTCAATAGAGCCGCACCAACAGTTTCACAGGCACTGTGTAGAAATTGGCAGTGTTCTGACTTTACCCACCTGTGATTTGCATCCACGGAAGTCATGGGCTGGGAAGGAGAAACTTGTGATGCAGTGATTCCAACTCACACAGTGCATGGTCTTGAAATATTTGAATGGTGAGTAGGAGACTCACCATAGAGATATCAGTATCTATGCTGATTGTAAAGTCTTGTCCCATTAGAGTCACCGTTTGTATTGGATGGGTAAGGCAAGGCTTTGGTGAAGAAAAAGAAGAAGAAGAGTTTGGATTTGATATCCCGCTTTTCACTACCCGAAGGAGTCTCAAAGCGGCTAACATTCTCCTTTCCCTTCCTCCCCCACAACAAACACTCTGTGAGGTGAGTGGGGCTGAGAGACTTCAGAGAAGTGTGACTAGCCCAAGGTCACCCAGCAGCTGCATGTGGAGGAGCGTAGGCACGAACCCGGTTCCCCAGATAACGAGTCTACTGCTCTTAACCACTACACCACACTGGTGAGGAATGTCAGGCTGTGGGCAATACTCTGAGGAAAGAGCCAGGAGCTGGGGAACAGTTGTCAGGACTAGAATGCAAGTCACAACCAAGGACATCCCAGAAGCAAGGCAGCAGTCAGGACTGAAAGCTAAACTAGGAGGCAAATATATCAGGATCAAAGGCCAGTCAATGATGCAGGAACGTGTCAGAATGAACTAGGACAGGAAGTCCTCTTCTTTGTTTCCTGTCCAGGAGAATCCAATACCCATCTGGAGTCAATAGAGTCGCAAATGGAACAGGAAGTCCTCTTATATGCCTTCCTGCCCAGGAGGAACCAGCCTGGGTTGGTGGAGTCAGTCTCCAAACCACTTGGTTCCCTCCTTGCCTTTTATGTGGCAGAGGGGAAATGGTCCTCCATCAGAAATGCAAAATCAAGGTAGCCAAATTTCCCATGTCTCTTGCACCCTGTTTCCTGTCTTGACTCCCATGAGTCACGTCCTAAACAAACCAACAAACAAACAAACAAGTAAGTGTCAGTTTAATCACAACTGGGTTTAGGGGATTTTCTGAAAGGCAGTTTCGACATTTTCCACACCGTAATCTTTAATTAAAACATTCTTTAAAACAAATAAAGAATTGGGGCTGACATTTCCCATGCAAGCCTACCTGAGCTCAATCATTCTCGCCGAGAACAGATCGGGAAGGTAAACTTTATGAAGCAGTCGTGTTAGGCGTGGATGAAGTGTTAGACTGTTTTATGACTGAAGGACACCTGTGGGAATAAGTCACAGCCAGGCTTGACTAAATAAATCAATATTTGAAGTGGGGGCGGAGGGAGGGGGAGGGTACGTGGACGGCCTGATGTAAATTTTTAGAAGTGACAGGTATTGCTAAAACATTTTGAAAAAGATTTCATTTAATCTTCCATATCCTGACAGTCTGCCCAACTGACACTATTAAATTAATATGCAAAAATCATGCCAGGAGCAAAGAAAAGTATTTCTAAAAGCTGACCACTCAAGGGAAAAGAAATGGGACACTCTAAGGCAGGGGAATAAAGGCCACTTTTTGCAAGTCCCAGGCAGGGTCTTGGGGACCAGGAGATACCAGTTCCATAATGAACTCTTATTACATCACTTAGCAGTAAAAAGCTCACAGGTTTGCAGCACATAGGCTCAGGTATTGCATCACACACAGATACTACATACACAATCCTTTAAAACAAAACTTTGCATTTATTTAAGCAAGAACACACACTTTAATAACATACAATAAAAAAGAAGAACAATACAACTGATTTAAAATTAAAAGGAAACATACACATGGACATGAAGTATAAATTTAGGTCACATCATTCACTTTTCCTGGGAAAAGTAATAATTGGCATTTTGTGGTAGTAATATTTTTTAAAATATTTATTTTACTAATATATCTTCCTTCTTTTTTGGCGATCACTCGTAGCCGAGTAAGATTGCCTTCCATGAACACAGTCTTAACAGTGAGTCCATAAGTGACTGTGGAGGCTAATTCTGGATCCACACGTCCTTCCACAGTGGGAACATAGTTTTTCCTGGCTGGAGTTGATCATGGTGAGGGTTTGCCAACTGTGCCTTCCTCTGAGCATGTTTCTCCCTTTTGCCCTGAGTTTGAGCATCTTCAAAGCCCATGACACCTTTGGTAAAGGCTGTTCTCCAATTGGAGCACTCGCAGACCAGTGTTTCCTAGTTGTCGTTGTTTATACTACATTTTTTAAGATTTGCCTTGAGAAAGTCTATTGGCCTCAAGGTCTTATGATATTCTCACTTAAAGCTGAAAAGTTACTAAGAATTCCACTTGGTAGCATATTTCATAGGAGGCATTGGAACACTGTTATCTTGGGTATAAAAATGTATATATTTGCCATAAAGTTGGAAATGAATCTTTTTGTTTGTTTGTCCACCAGTATATCTTAAATTTTGACTATAGCATGGATCCTGCATACAAAAACCAGAAGGGAGATGCAACATGCAATTGCATAAGAAGATCAAACCTATCCATTCTTAAGGAAATCAGCCCTGAGTGCTCACTGGAAGGACAGATCCTGAAGTTGAGGCTCCAGTACTTTGGCCACCTCATGAGAAGACTCCCTAGAAAAGACCCTGATGTTGGGAAAGATGGAGGGCACAAGGAGAAGGGGATGACAGAGGATGAGATGGTTGGAATGTGATCTCAAAGCGACTAGCATGAGTTTGGCTAAACTGCGGGAGGCAGTGGAGGATAGGGGTGCCTAGCGTGCTCTGGTCCATGGGGTCACGAAGAATCGGACATGACTGAACGACTGAACAACAACACAAATGTTTAATGCAGTATTGTGTTTTTAACATTCAGTTGGGAGCCGCCCAGAGTGGCTGAGGAAACCCAGCCAGATGGACGGGGTATAAATAATAAATTATCATCATCATCATCATCACCACTATTATTACCTTTTAGTGTTGAAAGGTGGGAAATGGCAAATTGGGGATGGGTAATGGAATAGACCAGTGGTTCCCAAACTTGGGTCTCTAGCTGTTTTTGAACTACAACTCCCATCACTCCTAGCTAGCAGGAACAGTGACCCAAGTTTGGGAAACCTTGGAATGGACTATCCTGGAAGAAAGGACTGTTCCAAAGTGGGGCATGCCGTTGTGTAGTATTTTCTTTCAATTCCCACATTGCTGCTGCTGGTGGTGATGAAAGCAATCAGTAAATTCCGTACACCAACACACTGCACTGTGATGTGAGAAGCTGTAACAGCTCTGAAGCAGGCATCACTTACAGTATTTTCCCCTCATTCCTCCTTCTCTTGTCCCCATTTACTCTTTGCTTTCATAAAGAGCCTGTCACTTTCAGTCGTTTGTCAACAGCTATGGCGTCTGACGATGGCACTATATAGGTAACAATGTTATGAGCTGCCACCAGTTATCTTCTGTTACCATAGGGAGTTTTCTGTCTCATTCAGCTCGTTCTAAAATAGCATGCTGGGCTGGTTCACCCTTTTGAGCATCATCTGTTTTAGATTTATTACTGCAAGGAACTTCTCATTTTCCGTAGCCCCTTTGTAGCTCACAGAAGGGGATGCTAGAAATTCCGTGCATTATTTTTTTAAATATTATGGGGGGAAACCCCACACTTTAAAACTGTTCTTCTGTCTACTTCGCAAGGTTTAAAAATTGCCAAACTGCAGTCAATCACGTTGAAAGGCAGCCTGGCTCTGTGGTGGATCAGTTGTCATAGAAACAGGTAAGGAAACCATATATGGTTAGGAAAGTCTCCTTTCCATTCTTGTTAAAAGCAAAAACTTCTCCTTTCTGAGAGCTCCTTTAGAGCCAGGGGGGTATTTTTGGACCCACAGCTCTCAGGACAATGCCTTTTAAATATGATTGTGGTCATGCAGGCATGACCAAAAAGAAGAAACGCATCACCCCCAAAAGGGGGGGAAAGAGAAAGATTTGCATAAAATGTGCATACATGCTAATTTGTTTTCATATACACAAATCTAGAAATGATTCCATATATATATATATAGCTAGCATATATGATTTTCAGGTTTATACATTTCAATAATTTTACAGTCATTGTAACATTTCAAATCTTGACTTCCTTCCCCCTCTTTCTGCGGTTCCTTAAATTTATTTTAATGTTTCTGCATATCCAGATTAACATAAATTGTTCATTTATTCATCTACTTTAAATATATACTCTTATGAAACTGCAATCTGGGACCCAGGTGGCGCTGTGGGTTAAACCACAGAGTCTAGGGCTAGCTGATCAGAAGGTCGGCGGTTCGAATCCCTGCCACGGGGTGAGCTCCCGTTGCTCGGTCCCAGCTCCTGCCCACCTAGCAGTTCGAAAGCACGTCAAAGTGCAAGTAGATAAATAGGGACCGCTCCGGCGGGAAGGCAAACGGCGTTTCCGTGCGCTGCTCTGGTTCACCAGAAGTGGCTTTGTCATGCTGGCCACATGACCCGGAAGCTGTCTGCGGACAAATGCCGGCTCCCTCGGCCTATAGAGCGAGATGAGCGCCGCAACCCCAGAGTCGGACACGACTGGACCTGATGGTCAGGGGTCCCTTTACCTTTACCTATGAAACTGCAAGTTATTACAATAATCCTGCCAATGTTCTTATCTGTTTATTCAATAAACCATTTCCATTCTTTTATAAAAAGTTTGTCATCTTGATTACTTATTTTTTCGAGAAGTTTTGCCATCTCTGCATATTCCATATGTTTTTCTATCCATTCTTCTTTTGCTGGGACTTCTTCTTCTTCTTTCCATTTTTGGGCAATTAACATTCTTGCTGCTGTAGTCACATACATGAATAAATTTCTGTACACTTTGGGTAGTTCTGTCCCTATAATTCCCAAAAGGAAAGCTTCTGGTTTGTTTGTTTTTTATTTTAAACATCTTTTCCCATTCATTATATACCATTCCCTAGTAAGCTTTAATCTTACTACAAGACAACATGATTCCTATAATTTCGACAGAAGTACAATACAGGTATAGCTCATCATAGTGGGGAAGAGGATGGCAAGGGGCCCCGTGTGTCTTCTCCACTTGCAGTCCAGGCGCTACTAAGTGTTGATGGCAACTTCAAGCTTTCCCCCTTCTTGCTGTCCCTTCCTTGGCACCACCATCTTTGAACTGAACATGGACTGGCCAACCTGTCAAGTAGAGGATTGTCATGTAGGAGGGCATGGGCAGCCTAGTGGTAGCCATTCTCTCACACCTGCTCAAAGAGATATTGAATGTGGCATATGGAGCTGGTTGGTAATAGCAAGTGACGTGGGTGGCATTCGGGATGAGGTTTTGCTCTAGCAGCATTCTGAGTGCCAGAAGGGAGGTGAGGTTCCGTATCTGCCTTTGCTCATGTCCCATGAGGCGCCTGCTTCTTGGGAAGGCAGGCGGGTGTCCCCTTCCTCCCTCACCGCCTCATGTGCGTCCCTCCCAAAGCTGCGTGCTCAGTGGAAGAGAACGACCATCCCAGATAGAAGGAGTGTACCGTTCTTCGGTCAAGAAGAAGAAGAAGAAGAAGAAGAGTTTGGATTTGATATCCCGCTTTTCACTACCCGAAGGAGTCTCAAAGCGGCTAACATTCTCCTTTCCCTTCCTCCCCCACAACAAACACTCTGTGAGGTGAGTGGGGCTGAGAGACTTCAGAGAAGTGTGACTAGCCCAAGGTCACCCAGCAGTTGCATGTGGAGGAGTGGAGACGCGAACCCGGTTCCCCAGATAACGAGTCTACCGCTCTTAACCACTACACCACACTGGCTCTCTATACAATATATACAATAGCTGCGCTCCCCTGCTAAAACCTCCAAAAAAGCTCAAGGTGGGAGAAAAGCAATGACCAACCTAGACAGCATCTTAAAAAGCAGAGACATCACCTTACCGACAAAGGTCCGTATACTTAAAGCTATGGTTTTCCCAGTAGTGATGCATGGAAGTGAGAGCTGGACCAGAAAGAAGGCTGATCGCCGAAGAATCGGTGCTTTTGAATTAAAGTGATGGAGGAGACTATTGAGAGTCCCATGGGCTACAAGAAGATCAAACCTATCCATTCTGAAGGAAATCAGCCCTGAGTGCTCACTGGAAGGACAGATCTTGAAGCTGAGGCTCCAGTACTTTGGCCACCACATGAGAAGAGAAGACTCCCTGGAAAAGACCCTGATGTTGGGAAAGATGGAGGGCACAAGGAGAAGGGGACGACAGAGGACGAGATGGTTGGACAGTGTTCTGTTCTCGAAGCTACCAACATGAGTCTGACCAAACTGCAGGAAGCAGTGGAAGACAGGAGTGCCTGGCGTGATTTGGTCCATGGGGTCACGAAGAGTCGGACACGACTAAACCACTAAACAACAACAACAACAACATGAGGCACAAAGTGATCTCCTTCACTACTTCATGCAAGAGCCTTAGGTAATTGTATTTGCTTCTGTCTTCTTCAGTAAAGTGGTTCAGGAGGTATGTCTCCAACTCTATGAAGAACCTAGAACACATGTAATGCTCTAGGTTTTTTTTCTCCTCTTTGTCCATGGGCTTCAGATCGCTGTACTTCAGGAGGCCTGTGACCGTAATAAATCAGTTCATTGATGTGAAAGCATGCACTTTTTAAAGGAAGATTGTTAGGCAAGTGCAAGATGTGTGACAATGTGTCCCCCCCTACCCTTCAGACCTCCCTTCACTGTGGTGAGTTAGGCTATCAAAGTCACAAGTGGGAACCATTTGTTCCTCTAGATGTTACTGGACTCCAACTCCCATCAGCCCCAACCAACATGTGCAGCAGTTAGGGACAATGGGAATTGTAGTTCGACAACATCTGGAAGGCCACACGTTCCTCACCCTTATTCTTCAGTGTTTGGGTCCAATTCCTGTAGAATGTCATTCAAGAAGAGTGGGAACAGCCCAAAGGCTGAATTTCTGTTGGAACTTCTGTGTCTTGCACCAGTTGAGCAGAGAATCTTTAGATGGGCTTCACTGTATGTGATAGGAATACGGATGTCTAATTACAGCTGTAATTAAGCTGTCATTAGCTGCTATTTGGTAGAGCCTCCGGCAAACTTCATTTAAAGCTTGAATTACTAGGACAGCTCAAACTAGACATCAAGTGTAATTTTTATCATAAAAATTAAATGAAACAACAAGCCAAAGGCATGACAGATGTTGAGGTGTTGATAATGGCTGAACAAAGCTATATTTGCAGCCCTTTGTCCTTGAAAGTTACATTATTGTTACTATTGTTCATTTTGTTTACTCATTTCTCCTCCGGTTTTGCCCTGGCTGCTCTTTTCACTATTGCCCGAAAGGCTGACTGAGAGACTCAAAAGGAAATCTCAAGAAACAACTCATCAAAAATAAAGAAAGAACAAAGATTTGGTGGTCTTTAAACCACAGAGCCTAGGGCTTGCTGATCAGAAGGTCGGCGGTTCAAATCCCCATGATGGGGTGAGCTCCCGTTGCTCGGTCCCAGCTCCTGTCCACCTAGCAGTTCAAAAGCACGTCAAGTGCAAGTAGATAAATAGGTACCGCTCTGGCGGGAAGGTAAATGGTGTTTCCATGCGCTGCTCTGGTTCACAAGAAGTGGCTTTGTCATGCTGGCCACATGACCCGGAAGCTGTACGCCGGCTCCCTCGGCCAGTAAAGCAAGATGAGCGCCGCAACCCCAGAGTCGGAAACGACTGGACTTAAAGGTCAGGGGTCCCTTTACCTTTACCTTTAATCATTAATGTCAGGAGTGCATGCAGGAGTCAGGCCCTTTGACTGGTAGGGCCTCGCAGGACTGGGGCCTCCTGAGTTTGGTTTGGAAAGGGCAAGGCGTGGCTGCACAGATGAGGCTTGACAGAAGACTCGTAGCACCTGGTGGCAAGGGCCGTTGAGGGGTATATAACACCAGCATTTTCCTCTGGCTCTGTGCCACAGCAACATGCTACCCACCTAGCTGTGCTTTGGCTTCCTGACTCCTGATATCCTGACTCTTGGACCCTTGGCTTCCTGACTCCTGGTTTCCTGATTCGTGGACTCTTGGCTTCCTGACCCCTGGACTGCTCGCCAATCAACAACGCTAGTGCCACAGAGGCAGCCAATTGCAAACAGCCCTTCACACAGCCACCAATCATCTGCCCTGTTGGAGCAGACAATCTCCTGCTCGAGGCTGCAACCAGTCACCCAACCCCCCTCTGCACTACCCATGAATAAGACAAGGCAAATTTTAAAGCTAAATTTTAAAGAAAAAACCCCGAGTCTTATATACGGAAAAACACAGTACTAGGAAAATGGACACTTCATATTTAAATTGAATCACTGAGATTGCGATTCTCCCAAAACGTTTTCAGAGAGCCACAGCTAAGGCAGCCTTCATACCCACCAACTCAGAACTGGTAAGCAGATCCCTTCCCTCACTGGAGCAACAAAGGAGCCGGGCTGCTCTTTGTTTTTCTGTTTTTCTACATGGTAGGGTTGCAGTGAAGAGGGAGCACCTGTCTGCAGCCACTGCTTTTACTATCCAGGTCATGTATGGAATAAGCCATTTCACAAAGCAATAGTTGAAAAATGGCTTAATTATCTTTAAACAGCCTTGATTGATCTTATTAAGAAAGGGTTCGCTTAGATCTGGTTTTATTTTTGGCTAGACGCGAGGCCAAATTAGTGAGAGACCCTCGTGGCTAATGGCTATGTAATGCTTCAGCATTGCAATCAATTACATTCCACCTGGTATTTATCAAGAGTGACTGTTTGTCTTTGAGTTGCTTCAGATCCCTTTATCCTCCAATGGAACCCCCCCCCCCCCTTTCCCTGGTATTTTATAATTTGCACTTATTGAATTAACACAACCCCTTCAGGAGAGCTTAGAGGGAAATCGCTTAGCAAGCACCTGTATATCTGGGGTAGCTCCAGATCTCTTCCTCCAAGGCCCCTCTGGCCCTCTTTTTACTTTAGTTTAGGTTGTTTTTTTTTGTACTATTAGAATAGATACAGGAAAGGACAAATGGAGGGCATGCATATCTACATGGCAAGAAAACCTGCTGTAAGAGCATTCTTGTGCAGTAGGAACAGCTGATAAGACAAGGACACAACAAGGATCTGCCGTGAAACTAACATCCGGAAGAAAGAATGATTCCACCCAAAGGAACATCTCCCCATTTATCTCCCCAACTATAGTTAGGCAAGGGTATTACACTGAGACTTCGGTCCAAAGAAAGCTTACCTATCTATAAATTAATCCCATGATTTCAGTGGGATTTATTTCTCAACCTGTTTAGAATCAGACTACAAAGCAAGGATGGGAAATCTGTGACTCTTCAGATTTTAAAACAAAATAAAAGATACCTGAAGAAGTGTGCATGCACACGAAAGCTCATACCAAGAATAAACTTAGTTGGTCTCTAAGGTGCTACTGGAAGGATTTTTTTTTTAATTTCTTTTTTTGGACTATGGCAGACCAACACATCTACCTACCTGTCTTCAGATTTTGTTAGACTTCAGCTTCCATCATTGACAACCACTGGCCATGCTGACTGGGGCTGATAAGAGTTGGGAGCCAACAGGTTCCCCATGGCTGATACAAGAAACCAAACCAAATAAAGGAGTTCAAAGCTGCCCAGTGTATGGCAAATGGGACATAAGGAATGTCTTGTTGGGTCAGCATTCTGTTTGCAGTATCAGGAGGCCAGATACCTCAAGGAAACCCACAACACCAGGAGATGCTCTGAGTGTTGGAGAGAATAATTACAAGCTGTGTTAGAAACATGCCTGACTTCCTGATCGGCCAAACAAAAACAGACTGATCAGGGTCTTACAAGAATCAAAGAAGCCATTCAGTGTTGGCTAAGCAAGCAGGCCCAAATGCTGTCATCAAGCCACCATAGGTGATTAAAGAGGAGTTGATGAAATGGCTGAGGAACAGTCACAGATGAAGAGGACACTAGGATGTTCGTGACAATGAAAGAGACACTTCATAGGTTCTAGGATGTTCGTGACAATGAAAGAGACACTTTATAGGTTTGTAACTGGAAGCTACTTAAGAAAGCAGCTTACCCCCCCCTGCCCAAAAAAAGTCACCCACCTATCAGCTTTCCCTTAGATTGACCTATGAAATTCAGGCCATGCTGTGCCACATTCAGAGGTGTTAATTACTTACATTAATTTAGGGTTGCCATATTTCTAGAAGTAAAATTCCAAACACAAACAAAAGTGTTGAACTTTTTTTGGGAAATTGCTACCACAAAAGGCACTTCCTGGTTCTGTTGGCAGAATCACAGACATTTTGCAGATTTCCAAAATTCCCCCCGGACACTATTTCCACCACTTCAATCCTGGACATGTCAAGGAAATTCTTGATATATAGCATAGCAACCATAATTAATTACTCTAGAATGAAACTATTGATTATTCAAGAAAGTGGACAGCAGATACATGGTACAGAATGAAGTCACATATTAAGCAAGCTGCTTCTACAGAGCCAGTGTGTTGTAGTGGTTTAGAGCGTAGACTCGTAATCTGGTGAACCGGTTCGTGTCTCCACTCCTCCACATGCAGCTGCTGGGTGACCTTGGCTAGTCACCCTTCTCTGAAGTCTCTCAGCCCCACTCACCTCACAGAGTGTTTGGTGTGGGGGAGGAAGGGGAAAGGAGAATGTAAGCCGCTTTTTGAGACTCCTTCGGGTAGTGAAAAGCAGGATACAAATCCAAACTCTTCTCTTCTTCTTCTTCTTCTTCTTCTTCTTCTTCTTCTTCTCTTCTTCTTCTTCTTCTTTCTTCTTCTTCTTCTTCTACAGATAGTTCTATCACATCTGTCATTGTACTTCATTCCATTTGCTTGGCTTTAAATAGGTTTTATTATGATGGTGGCATTTTTTATTGTTGTTGTAGGCTACTCTGTGCTCCATTTTGTAGGGTGGGATCTATCCAGTCAATCATTAAAATAATTTACCATTTTATTCATTCTGTCCATAGTTTCTTACCTGTTACAGGGACCCACTAGACGTGTATGGCAGCCCACCAGGGGTTCCATAAAGCTACTGGTTGTTTCTTTCATTCCCATCTGTAAAAACAAGAGCTTCTCAAAGATTTAGTCATCTACAACATGTGACTGGTGGGCTGTGTACACCTGTCATATGCCATCTTTCCATGTAGATAGAGACAAATGTCACATATACTTTCCCCTTATTCTGCCCTACGGTGTGCATTTTAGAGTTGTTTAAGTTATAACAAACCCATTTTTTGCACCCAGATGTACATAAGTAGGGAGGTGCAGACAATCCCAATTTGCTGGCTAGTGTATATAAATAATACACATGTTGGTGAACATGTGTTTGGTATGTATGTGTGTGTGGAATGAGTGCATGGACTGAGACCCAGCTCTGAGGGCCTTCTGGCAGTTCCCTCACTGTGAGAAGTGAAGCTATGGGGAACCAGGCAGAGGGTCTTCTCAGTAGTGGTGCCCACCCTGTGGAACGCCCTCCCATCAGATGTCCAAGGAGATGAGTAACTATATAACCTTTAGAAGACATCTGAAGACATATAGGGAGACTTTTTAATGTGTAATGTTTTATTATGTTTTCATATACAGTGGTACCTCGGGTTAAGTACTTAATTCGTTCCAGAGGTCCGTACTTACCTGAAGCACCACTTTAGCTAATGGGACCTCCTGCTGCCGCTGCGCTGCCAGAGCACAATTCTGTTCTTGAGCGGAGTTCTTAACCTGAAGCGTACTTAACCTGAAGCGTACTTAACCCGAGGTACCACTGTATATTGGAAGGTGCCCAGAGTGGCTGGGGCAACCCAGTCAGGTGGGCAGGGTATAAATAATGTGTTGTTGTTGTTGTTGTTGTTGTTGTTGTTGTTGTTGTTGTTGTTGTTGTTGTTTGTTGTTTCACTCACACAACAGGTCCCCCTCCGCCTCCATCTATAAACCTATAAACCTGTTTTAGGGGTTCCTCCAACCATTCATAGTGGATTTAATAGCCCTGGGGGGGCCATAGGGGGAGCAGAGGGGGAAAGTACTGTTGACCTACCTAGTTCCATGCACCACACAAAATCGAATCCCACCCTATATTTCCTGTAAATTCGGGTTTATGGATGCAATTTAAGGACGTGCATGAAAGTGTCCCTTAAATATTATTCATCTTTTGAATGCAGGCAGCAGTAGCAAATTATAGGTCGTGTATTATATTTAGAGCAGAATCATTTTAGGTTACACACACATACACACGCAACCTGCAATAGCAGGCTTCTGACAGAATCGCTTGAAAGAAAATACCACAGTGCAGTTATCTTTGAAAGCAATGCAATATTTAAATCCAAGTGGCTCATAAATATGCAAGTTCTCTTAGAGAGAAACTCCAAGTACGTAAAGATGAAAAAAGATGGTGCAGGAATGCAAGAGGCCTCTTTGAAATGATAGTTGCAAGCTATCTGATATGATAAATTATGCTAGCCCTAAAGTCTGCTGTTCCCTTCTGTGTGTCTTCTCGCCTCCCTCTTTCTTCTTCATGACAGCTTTAGGAGAGTTCTATTTAGGGTTATGGGATTATATTATGAATGAACGCAGGCCTTTGCTACTATTGTCACTCATCCCTCTGAGGAGTTGTGCGCTTTTTCGTCAATGTGGAATGGTCAAAGGACAAAGGGTCAAAAGACTCCCCCCTGCAAGCAATGCTGTGTGTTGTGTTAAACTGCACATGAAATTTAATAGCTAATATCTTCCCATATTCTCTTCTCACATTTATTCCTCTCCCTTATTCCCTTTTGCCATCGGTCAAAAAGCAGATTCCAACCCAGGTGGCTTGGTTGATAACACTCTGTGCAATACCATGTCTGTAAACAAGTGGTCTGCTAAGGCCGTTCCCTTCCCAGGGGGCAGGGTTGCAGGCAGGCCTCGTGCACTCCCTGCGAACTGGGGGAGGGGCATGGCAAAGCCGCCCGCGTCACTGGGAGTCCTGACTGCATCACGCCCCCCGGCCAACCAATTCAGTTGATGGGGGCGTGGTTTACCCTATTTAAACCACTGTGCGGCCAGGGGGCTTGGCCAATGTCATTGAGGGCATTAGGTGCTGGTTACAGGTATGAGGGTGTTGGCGGCAAGCCATTTGGCTCGAGTGGCGGTTAGGCATTGGTAAAACCTGGTTGATTGGAGGGGAGGTGTGGCCTTCACCTGCTTCTCCTCTTTAAGGGTATTCTGTTAAAGGGATCCGGGGGTGTGGATCCTGTCCAAAGCCTGGGTATGGACTAGGGCCATGCCACGACCCTATCGGGAACCCTGGGGGAGCTTGCTGTTGATGTACATCAACAGGGCTCCCCCTACTGGTGATTGACCATTTTGAGACTACCTGCACGGCAGGCAGGAGTCAGATATAGTTGGTTCAGTTCCAGTGCCTACGTCAATACTGCTCACATCTGTAACTTGTCCAGGGAACTTGTAATTTGTCCAGGGAAACGGGAACAACGGGCATGTTCCCTGCTGGCCCAAACACCCCCGGCCGAACTGCCGGTCGAACTTCAAAGCCCTGGAGCAGCAGCAGAAACCAGAGACCTAGCTTCAGAAAGCCAGGCACTCTTTCTGTTCACTTAGCAGCAGAAGATGCACCACAGAGGCTGGCATGAGCGTTATAATTAAGCATTTATTAGGCGAACATGAGGACAAAAAACATACGTGCAGTCTCCTTCATGTTCGGAAAAAACGAAACAGAAAGTACAGACTGAGGAACGGAAGTTCCCAGCAGCACACTGGAACACTATACAGACATGTGATAAGCTCCCATCCTCAGTCTGTTGTTAAGGTGGAATGGGAATTACAACATCCTCCCCCTTTCCATGTAACCTTAATCTTTGGCATTAGACACCAATTGTAGTTTCCGAACATACACCTGAAGTTGTTCTCTATTAACTACCTTAGACAACAAGTCTGCAGGAATCTCATTACCTGGCATGTACGACACCTGAATGATTCCTTTCGGATACACTCCCTTGCACGATGTAACTTAATCTGCAAGTACTTGGTTCTTTGCTTGCAACTCTCTGAATTAAGCAAAGCCAAACAAGACCTGTTGTCTTGGTATACTTGTACAGGACAAGTCACATTGACTCCGATGTCCTTGAACAGTTGTATTAACCATTCACAGTCCATGAGTGAAAATGACAGTGCATTTAGTTCTGCCTCACAAGAACTTAAACTTACTGTCGACTGCTTGTTGCACAGCCAGTCAAACAGACAGTGGTTGTACACATAGCATACTCCAGAAGTGCTTGTACCATCTGTGGTGTCACTTCCGAAACTGGCATCTGCAAAAATTTCAAGTCCTCCAGTCTTCTGACTGGTGAATCTCAATCTGTAGTGCATTGTCCCTTTTAGGTAGCGAGCTACGCGTTTCAAAGCTTTCCAATCCTGGACTGACGGATTGTTAGCATGTCTGCTGAGCAGGTTAGTGCTCGCAGCAATATCAGGTCTAGAGCACCTGGCAATGAAATTTAGTTTGCCCAGAATGCATCTATACAGTGATATGTCAGGAAACATCTCAACTTTTTCATCTCTTTGAAAACCTGTTACCATTGGGGTATCCACAGGATTTGCATCAGTCAATTTAAGTTTGTTTAGCACATCGGTGATTTTCTGAGTTTGGTGAACCAGAAAATTTCCTGTCTGGTCCTTCTCAACCTGCAGAGAAAGGTAGTTGGATACCTGGCCAAGATCCTTCATTTCAAAGTGTTGTTTAAGTTGTGCTAGGGTGTTATGGTATACCTTTTGATCTTTCCAAAACAACAAAAGATCGTCGACAAAACAAACACAATACAGTTTGTGTTGCCCCTCCCCTTTCACGAACACACACGGATCTGCCTTTCCCTGGTGAAAACCAAGAGAGAGCAATGTCTCTGTAAGTTTGGTGTTCCAACATCTGGCACTCTGCTTCAAACCATACAGGGACTTCTTAAGTTTACAGACCATCCCTTTCTGAACTTGCACTCCATCCGGTGGAAGTAAGTACAATTCTTCGTCTAGAATCCCATACAAAAATGCTGTATTCACGTCATGGTGGGAAACGTGAAGTTTTTCCTCTGCAGCAATTTTGAGCATGAGTCTTATACTCTCATATTTGACTGTGGGGGAATAGGTTTCGTTATAATCTTGACCTGGTACTTGGGAAAAACCCCTGGCAACCAACCTGGCTTTATGCCTCACAATCTTTCCATTTTGATCGGTCTTCGCTTTAAAAACCCATTTACTCCCAACCAGTCGCATTCCTGGAACTACTGGAACCAGTTCCCAGGTTTGGTTCCTATCCAATGAGTTAAGCTCATCATCTATGGCCTTAAGCCATGGCTCAGCATTCTCAGGGGAGAGTTCTTTTACCTCCTGAAAACTCGAAGGTTCCCATACCTTCTTTGAGCTACCAACTACAGCAGTAGCTGTGCTGGCAAACTCCTCATCAAACCTTTTTGGCCGTTTGCCCTTCGTGGCTCTTTCTGAACGGCGCATCAGACGCAAGTCTTCAACCTTCACCTTCTCCTTCTCCTTCTTAGGAGAAACATTGCCAATGGTGAACAGTGGTTCTTCCAATTCAGCATCAGACTCATCTGATGGTCTAATCGAGGCTTTGGCACTCTGGTAATCTGTTGAATCACTGTCGCTATCAGCAGCACCAGCACCTCCCACTGAATCGGAATCTGAAACCTGATCACCATCCTCAGCTTCCTCTGCTTTCTCAGTGTCAGGATGACTCTGAAAAATCCCCACATTGTCCCCCCACTTGGCACAATACTCCACACTCCTGGTGAATCGCACTGTTTTTGTGTCGGGCATGTAAACTCGGTATGCACCTTTCTCATACCCTACAAATATCCCATGTACACCACGCTTTCCGAGCTTGCTGCTCTGTGGAGTATGTACCCACATATCAGAACCAAAGATTCTCATGTGCTTGACAAAAGGCTTCTTGCCAAACATCCTTTCATAAGGGGTACATCCTATGGGTGTAGACAGCCTCCTGTTGTAAGAATAAACAAAATGTGCTAGAGATTCTGCCCAATACGCTTCTGAAAGATTTGCATCATGCAATTGAGTCTTCATACCCTGTAGCAACGTCTGGTTTGCTCTTTCGCAAAGTCCATTTTCCCATGGGGATCGTGGACAAGCGAGATCATGTTGGATTCCCTTCTCAGTCAGAAAAGCCTCAAACTGCTGAGAAGTAAATTCGCCTCCTCTGTCAGTAAAAAGACATTGTATTTGCTTTCCATGGGCATTTCTCAACCAAGCATAGAATTCCTTGAACTTGGAAAATGCATCTGACTTTTGTTTGAGCAAGTACACATGAATGAATCTAGAGTAAGAATCAATCAAAACCATAAAGTACTTTGCTCCACCAAGAGAGGGCGCTAATGGACCAACTAGGTCTGCATGGACAATCTGGTAGGGTTTTGAAGCCTGCCTGCCAGATACCTTGCCCTTAGGAGCCACCCTCACTTTGTGCTCTGCACATGATTTGCACTTCATGTAGAATTTGCAGGGCTTAATGGTTAGACCCTCAACTACTTCTGGCATTTTGGTCAGCGTCTGCCAGGACATGTGACCAAATCTCCTGTGGTGAGTGTGTATACAATCTGCATGGAGAACTTTGTTAGCACTCGCCACACAACAAGAATCATCATTCTGCACATTATCAACATCATAAGCAATTTGAAATAAATTGTTCATATAGTCAGCACGCAAAAGTTCCTCATCGTCCTTGCTGATGACACAGAGGCCCTTCCTAAAGAGAACGTCGAAATTCTTCTCTGTGAGCTGGGGAACACTCAGTAGGTTCTCAGATGACTCAGGAACATACAGTACATTGGTGATAGTTGACTGCAAACTCCGGAGTTCCACCTGGCCTTCTCCAGCAATCCGGATTGAAGTTCCATCGGCCTGATGTATCTTGCCATCCTGTGGCTTGCAGGAAACAAACAGTTGCCGATCTTTGCAGATGTGGCGTGTTGCTGCAGAATCCACAACAAATCTGCCTTCAGTCTTTGCAGTATCTGTTCGTGCAACAAAAACCTTGTTTTGCACATTCTTTGACCTTCGGGTCCCCGTCTTCTTGCCATCTGCAGACTTTTGCTTTTGCTTGCCTTTAGCCTTGGGACAAACTCGTTGGACGTGGCCTTGAACTCCACAGTTCCAGCATCTCACAGCTGATAAGGCCTTAGCTCCCCCTGGTGGCTGCAACGCTGTACCAGACGACGTGGCTGCTTGCTCCCCCTCAAGTGGGCAATCAGGAGCTGCTGCGTTGCGTCGATCATATTCATTCTGCAGGACTGCAGTTACTTTGGCTGCAGTTAGCTCTTGTGCAGGAAGGGTTGCCAGCTGGCTGGCTATCGCACTGTAGCTTTGATCCAAAGAGTCCAAAATCAACACAGAAAATAAATCTTCTGGCACATTGAACCCTCTGTGCACCAATTCCTGTCTCAGTCTTAATAACTCCAAGATATGAGCTCTCACATCACCCCCTGGCTCAAGCTTTTTAGTGTGCAGCTTTCTGAAGTAGAGAAGCACAGACCCCGCCTCCTTCCTCATATGGGCGGTCCTTAAGGCTTCCCACATCTCTCGAGCAGAGACTTTGCCATTTATCGTTATTAGCTCCTCCGGAGATAGTGATAAGACAATCAACCCCATTGCCTTCGAGTCAGCCGATGACCATGCAGCAGTTACAGGAGTAGGGGCTGTGTCTTTCACAGTGTGCCATACTGCATGCCGTCTTAATTGAGCTTCACAATAGACTGCCCAAGTCTGATAATTCTGTCCGTTTAATTGTGGACAGTGGTTTTCCCCCATTGCTCTATCAGAAAGATCCATTTCTGCTTTCACTGCACACTTCAGCCAGCTAGAGGCTATTTTACAGCTTCACTATCTCAGCAGATTTACGACCTGCCTTCCTCCGGCCTTAATTACGCTTGGCACAGACATCAAAGTCTTCTAGCCGCCGACCGGGATTCATGCTTGTTTCGCTCCTCCACATACCTCTGTTTCAGTGCTGTTAATCTGGGCCCATAACCCAGTTGTTGTAATTTGTCCAGGGAAACGGGAACAACGGGCATGTTCCCTGCTGGCCCAAACACCCCCGGCCGAACTGCCGGTCGAACTTCAAAGCCCTGGCAGCAGCAGAAACCAGAGACCTAGCTTCAGAAAGCCAGGCACTCTTTCTGTTCACTTAGCAGCAGAAGATGCACCACAGAGGCTGGCATGAGCGTTATAATTAAGCATTTATTAGGCGAACATGAGGACAAAAAACATACGTGCAGTCTCCTTCATGTTCGGAAAACGAAACAGAAAGTACAGACTGAGGAACGGAAGTTCCCAGCACACTGGAACACTATACAGACATGTGATAAGCTCCCATCCTCTGTTGTTAAGGTGGAATGGGAATTACAACAGTTGTGGCCTTAATTATCCCATTAACCCAAAATTTGTCCATGTGTTTTATTATCCAAGAAATGGGGGAGGGCTTGGGGCCTTGCCATGCAAAACCAAGCACTTTGTAGGACATGCTCTCTTTTTCACAGACTTTAAGTCAAAGATGATCGTTATGGGGGGGTATCCAACTAACACATTCCATGTCAGGGACTGGCCAGATGAGGAAGAGTGGTGGAAGACACCTGCCCAAGAGCCTCGCCCCTAGGAAGGGCACAGAAGATGACAACTTAAATCCCGGATCCTGGTGGTGGTACACTGAAGTGCAGTCTACAGAAGGGATGATCTGGGAGGTGCCAGAAGCAGGGGGTGTTGAGCAATCAAGAGGGGACTGAAGGAGGAGGGCCTTCCAAGACGGGGTTAGAGGCTGAGCCACAGTGTGAGTTCAGACTCAGATATTTAGAGGCTGGCTCTGCTACACAGCAGCAGGACAGTCCTAGTCCTGCTGGCTCGCCTTCCCCTCTGACACCCTGATTAAGGAGAGTCCCTGCACATTGCTGAGCAATGGGCCACACAGGCCCAGAGGAGCCCAACCCCTTGATGTAGCCTTCATCTGCTTGGGTGGGATCCAGAGTGAATGGTTAGAGGGGCAATGGTGGAGCTAGTGGTCAGTTTCAGCAATGTCTTAGCTGGATTAAGGTGAACCAAAGGACTCTTCTGTGATGTTGTTTTCTGTTAATAAAGAGCTGGATTTTGGGGCATTCCCACCACATGTGGAGGTATGTGCCTGTGGAGGTGGCACCCTCTCCAGCATTTAGGTGAGGTTCCTGAGCATATTAGCGCTAGTTTTCTTGGTGTTAGGTACCACCTGTAGGTGAGTTTGAGTGAGTTCTTTCCTTTTTGTTGATATGGATTTAAAGGGGGGTTCAATCTCATAGCCTATGTCATCCTCCCATTGTTTTTTGATTGCATCTAGGGGGTTCGTGGGATTTTGGAGTAGTATTTTGTATATTGAGGATACCATCCCTTTGCCATGTCCCTTTGTTGTTAGCAGGAGGTTTTCGAAGGTTGTCAGGGGCCTAGTTGCCGCTGATTTTACTGCTGGATTGTTTAAGAGGGCATGTAGTTGGTGGTGTGTTAACCAGGGCATTTGGGTGTCTTCTAGTTTGTCCTGTATTTCTTGTGTTGACAAGGGTTTGTTACAACAGCCATACAAGAAATATGTAAAATAACTAAGCAAGTACTAGAAATTATCCCAGAATTGGCCCTACAAAACATCTTCCAAGACAATAACACCCATTTACATCACAAAGAACTCATAACCCACCTACTTTCAGCAGCCAGAAACATCATAACCAGACACTGGAGAGACCTTTCAGGAGTAAGCATGGACCAATGGTACCAAATAGTATGGGAAACAGCCCTAGTAGAAAAACTAACCAATAAACTGAAACTGACACGGGGACAAATAGAAGATGCCTGATCCAAACACCCACCCACCCCACTCACACATGAAAACAAAGCTCACCACAGCCAATCACAAACCAACAACCACACCCTAGGCCAACCCCAACCTCTCTCACCACCAAAGGAACACAAGCAAATAACAAACCTGCACAAGCGACGCTGACACAAAACCCCACAATATATTAAGTAAAATAGAAACATCACCACCTGACCCCACCCCACTCATCTTTCCCCCTCCACCTCTTTCCCCCTTTTTCTTCCTAATGTAACACTAATGTCTCAACAAATGAAACTGATCTGTAAAATGTAACTGGGGGGGGGGATTGCTCATACTTTTGTAAACCAAGAATTTTTTTAATTAAATAAATAAATAAATAGCTGGTTGCATTTTGTGCCTGCCGTGTGTGTGCCTGCCCGGTGGGTGACCTGACTTGTTGGCAACTCCTTTACATTCCATCAGCACAAGGATTTACATTTGTGCAATGGAGCTTCCCCCCTTCCCTGTGCGCACCTCCCCCCCCCAACACACCACACCCTTGCAAAATCTGATCCAGAGGGTCAGGAGAAAGCACAGGTTTAGGGGATGCACAGCAGGAGAAAAAAGGGGGGAATCTATTGTACAATCTTAAATCCTTGCAAGCTTCAGTCTTTGTGCTAATTGTCCCGTGGGCTGTATCAATTGATGTGTTCTGTGCAAAAGAGTTGCTTAATGTGACTATGAATGCAACCCTATGTATCGTTTCATCATTGTTTTGTGTTGTAAGATGCCTTGAGCTTCTCTGAAAATTAGGGTGGGTGTGTTTTAAGAAATAAATAAGCACAGTGTTGCATTCGTTCTGATTTCCAAGCAACAAGAGAATCCAGGGATTCCAGCACTTGCCCAGAGTTTGGTTTCCTTGGAATGAAACTGTGGTGTCTGTAGGATATATGGTTTTATTAACACATATAAACAACCTGAGCACAGAATGGAAGGGCTCATACCACTACCATTCCAATAGATCTTGTTTCACCATTAGGTTTCGTTTGTTGGAGGCAGAGAACTCAAAGCCATCGTTTTGGATTCAGAACACAGAGCAAGTCAAGCCTCTGTGTCTTCCAGCTTCCAGCTGCAGCTGAGACTCAAAACAAAAACTAGCTCTTCCTATTGTTCTCCTACCTGCAGATTGACATGGCCTCTAGCCAGGAAAGGGAGTGGGGAAGGCCTACCCCTCCTGAAAGAGCATCACCAGCCAGTTGTCTCTATGGCAACACATCTGTTCTCCATCACCTTCTTCTGACATATAAATGAAGGGTCCATAACTAAATAAAGAAGCTGGTTTGACCAGTTCATGATACACTGTCTACCACAAACTACAATCTTGCAGATGCGAAATCACAGGCTTGGATGTTACCCACGGGCATCATCCAAGCCAACCCCCCTATCCTTTCACAAAATTATTGCTATTTATGTATAGCACGATTTGACCAAGCTGCTCTAAAAAGGTAGAATGACAATAGTGTAATGAAATCCTGCCTGGAAGCAGCTTACCCCCAAGTTTCAACTGAAGAGGAGGCAACCAACAGAAAATAGAAAAGGTGAGGCACTGTTGCTGTTTTTGTTTTTGTTTGTTTTTGTAGGAAAATGAGTTTATTAGGGAAACATTTGCCTAATAATGCAAATATTCATGAAAGTAACATAGAGGCATGCATGCCTAAAACTTTGAATCTGAGGGGAAACTGCGAACAAAAATCTGTTTATTAGTAGAACTGTGCGCTGAAACGCTGGTGAATTTTCATGAGCAGGTTATTTAAAAATGGAAATGTGCAAATGTGGCTAATGAACTTTAAGATTTGAAAACAGAGAGAATGATAATTGTTTCATCATTATCGCTATTCTTTACAAGAAAGCATCACAAATAAAAGTAAAAGGCAGGAAGTTTTAAAACAATGATCAATACAAAATACATAAAATGCTCATTCAGTAACATTTAAATAAGGACAAATCCAACATATGCTACTAAAAGATGGGCACCATTGTAGGAGGCAACCTAACATGCACAAATATGCCCAAATGTTTGGTTTTAGTTCAGGGCAAAGACTCTGGAGTTGTGTAAAAGGAGTCGTGGTCTTGTGAAGGGATGTGACAAGAAATTTGGGTTGACATCATGTATGTGTTATGGGACACGTTCCCACAAGTGACGACGAGAGCAAAAGGATGGAGCCCTTTAAATGGACTGAGGCATTACTGGGACATGCCTGGCGTGTTCTGGGCGTGCCTGGTGTGCTCTGGTCCATGGGGTCACGAAGAGTCGGACACGACTGAACGACTGAAGAACAACAACAACAACAACAATTACTGGGGCGTGACAAAGTGTGAAGTGAGGAAGCCTCCTGAATATGCATAGGCAGCCCCTATGACCTGCCACCTTGTACAAGCAAGATACCAGCTCATGGGTGCAGCCTACACAAGGGGACACAAGTATGCACCCCCCCATGCCAGAACTGCCTGTGGTCTCCACAGATATCCATTTTGTGTTTTGTCAAGCGCCCATAGCATCCATTTTGTCACTGGTGCCCATGGCACTTCCTCGAAATTCTAAATGTGCCCCCCCTGGACCAAGGAACATGGTCAACCCCTGGCCTACACGCATCCAGGAGGCTTTTCCTCTTCACACCTTCTCTCAACAAGTGGACAATATGGAGGCAGAGTTGGCAGGGGGTGTTTTTGCAAAGGGGAACTAGCACCTTTCCAAGGCAACGTTGCTCATAAGGAAAGGAAAAATGCCTGAATAGGGCTAAAGATCACTTGCATTAATAACATGTTAATTGTCACGGTCCGGGTTACAGGCAGTTGGAGTCCCGGCTCGGTACATCGGGACCGGGGTAGAGGTTGGGAAGCAGGAATCAGCAGTCCAGGGTCACTCCAAAGAAAGCTCAACAACTCTGCTGGAGATGGGACAGACGGGCGGATCTAGCAACGCATGTGGGCGAGCGATTTTCGGCCATCCCCCCCTAAGAAAAGCTTAGCAACCCTGGCCAATCCGCCACAAAAAGCTCAACAACTCTGTGCCATCTGCTCCCCTTTTCTGAAATCTGAGTCCCCCAAAAATAGGGGGCTTCCTATACATGGGGGTGTCCTATAGACGGAAAACTACAGGTAGTTACAGCATCATAAACAGATAGAGATTGGCGACATTTATGCACTGACAGCTAAAAATACCTTTGTGCGTGCACAGAACACACTATCCATTATTATTACAACACATGTTTCAGGTAGGGTTTAAAGAACAAAAACATAAAAAATGGCCTGGCTCATTCTGGTGCATATCATCATCATCATCATCATCATTAATCAACTTTTACATTATGTGTCAAGGAAGGCAATTTACATGTTAGCAGAAACTTAATGGACAGAAACTTGCATCATCCCTGACTATTGACTATGCTGGTTGGGGAAGATGGGAGTTTGAGCCCAACAACATCCGGAGGGTTACAGGTTCCCAATCTCTAATTTGCAACAAACAGCACCATGTGTTAATAGATTAATTGTGTCACCTAGGCTACCAACACTACGTGCCAACAAACCTGTGTTTACATAAGGCTTCTGCATCTGGTGATGCAAAATGGACTTTGGTTTGACTGCTGTCACTCGGCTACACTGCATATCACTTTCTCCTTCCCTTTTTCATTGATTTTCGGCACATGCTGATTGTCAGCTCAGTGTGAGAAATGAGCATTATCGGAAAGAACTAGGTTTGAGATTGGATATGAGCTTATAATTTTACAGAAGAAATATTCGGGAAGATAAACTTTATGGGAGGCAGGAACCCCTCTTCCCCAGACAACACAGTGAGGATTGACTTCTTCTTCTTCTTCTTCTCTTCTTCTTCTTCTTCTTCTTTCTTCTTCTTCTTCTTCTCTTCTTCTTCTTCTTCTTCTTCCTCCTCCTCCCTGCCCAACTGGCTGGGTTGCCCCAGCCCAACTCTGGGCAGCTTCCAGCACATATAAAAACATTATAAAAAGTCAAACGTTAAAAAACTTCCCTAAACAGGGCTGCCTTCAGATTTCTACTAAATGTTTTGTAGTTCTTTATCTTTTTGAATCTGATGGGAGGGCATTCCACAGGGAGGGCACCACTGTGAGAGGCCTCCACCTGGTTCCTGTAACTTCACTTCTTGCAGTGAGGGAACCGCCAGAAGACCCTCAGAGCTGGACCTTGGGGTGTGGGATGAACAATGGGGGTGGAGATGTTCCTTCAGGTATACTGGGCTGAGGCCGTTCAGTGGGTATGGGTGCTCACTGATGATTGAGGGGACAGGGCACTGGAACAGAATACAGTGGTACCTCAGATTAAGAACAGCCTTGTTTACGAACTATTCGGTTTATGAACTCTGCAAAACCGGAACTAGTGTTCTGGTTGGGGAAATTAACCTTGGTCTACAAATGGAAGCCGAACGGTGGAAGGGCACCAGCGGCGTGAGGCCTCATTAGGGAAAGCGTTGCCTCGGTTTAAGAACAGCTTTGGTTTAAGAACGGACTTCCAGAACGGATTAAGTTCATAAACCATCCATCCATCAACCTTTTATTGGCATCAAACAAACAAACATACATACAAAACAGAAGCGGATTAATACTTTCACAGTGGCACAGACTACGTTAGAAGAGAAAAGAGACAAGACTCCGCTGACCATGATCACATCTCTGGGACTCCTGATAACTCAGGCGACTGCAGAACATTAGGACGAGAAAAGAGCAAATGTACCGTATTTTTTGCTCCATAAGACGCACTTTTTTCCTCCTAAAAAGTAAGGGAAAATATCTGTGCGTCTTATGGAGCGAATGGTGGTCCCTGGAGTCGAATTGTCCAGGGGCCAAAGCAGATTGTGCTTTTTATTTTACAAAGAGGAAAAGGGAGTGTTGAAAGGACCCCGCTCAGCAGCTGATCAGCAAGAGATCGGAGAGAGATAGAGTCCCGGCTCCCTTTCAGCCCCGCCCTCTTGCCACGCCCTCCTTTGCTGAATGTGCTGCAGAGGGAGGTTGTTTGTTTCCCCAGGACATGTGACTGGCTGATTATATTATCTGACTGGAAACAGTAGAACAGCTCCCTTAAGATTTTTCAGAAATGTGAGTTAAACCCCATAAAAAATGGGGCTTTTCCTCTTTGCTTTTCCCCCTTTGCAAAGGAGCTTTGCTTTTCCCCCTTTGCAAAAAAAGCTGCAAAACCTTTAACTGATCCTTTTTTAAAAAAGGCCTTTTGCCTTTGCAAAAACAGCTGCAAAACTTTTAGCTAGTCCTCAAAAAAGCCAGGGCTTTTCCCCTTGCAAAAAAGCTGCAAAACTTTTAGCTGATCCTCAAAAAACACACACACACACACACACCCACACACACACAAAAACCCAGGGCTTTTAGAGGAGGAAAACCAGAAAAATATTTTTTTTCCTTGTTTCCGCCTCTAAAAATGAGGTGCGCCCTATGGTCCGGTGCGTCCTATGGAGCGAAAAAATACGGTAGGTATTGAGCTACCAATTTGGTAAGCTCCTGGTCAGTCCCTGTTAGTAGGAAACATAAGACTTCCCGCTCTGGTCTCCTTCTAGGGATACAGGGCTGGTCCAGGAATTGCTGGCGGAGATAGTTGTAAAGTTTGCAGTGAAAAACCATATGAACAAGGTTTCTCTTCAGATCGTATAAATCTTTCATAAACCAAGGTACCACTGTATCCTCAAAGCAAGCATGCCTGTAGGCCTGCTATCTTTTTTTTTTTTTGCTGTACCTCATAGGGATCTCTCCCCTCCACCGTTATGTAAAAGGCACAGACATTTGAGCCAGTCATGCTAGAGAAAGTGCTCCGAGCCTTTGATCCTTGAACCCGCTGCTAGAACAGGGGGTTAAGGGAAGGAGAACAGCTAGTTCTGCACTTGGGATGCAGATCAGCTGGTCAAGGAAAAAAATATATCATTCCTCAGGCATCACAATGTCTGTTTCTGGTGTCTACATTCTGGGGTGTCAAAGTAATTACCGTTCATGACCCAGGGGATAATCTTCTAACTGCTTCCCCCGGGTGAGATGTGTTTTTCTCCTGTTTGCACCGTTTCCACAGTCCCGTTGCTGTTTCCAGTGGGTGCAGCTCTCTGAAATCCTTCTTACCATTTATTGCTATTATCCATCAATACGGCAGAGCACAGTTCCACTGATTTTAATATAATTGAACTAGATTAATTTTAATAACTAAAATGCGAACATAACCATTAGATGAAATGGGAATAAAATTGCTGCCATTGCAAGATAGATTACGGCTTCTTCTTTTTTAAAATAAAGTTTAAAACAGCTGATTCCGAATTCCTACCTTTGTTAAAAATGAAAAGTAAAAAGGGCAAGAGGAGGCAGACTTGCTGTTTCAATTACCCTAAAAGTGGAGTTTATGCAGAACTCAACAAAGTAGTAGAAAGGTAAAAATGCAGCACAAAGGCAGGGAGAAAACATCCAACACATTCTTTTTCTCAGCACCTCCCTCTCCCTCCGCCCTGGTTTTGCATGGAGGGAAACAATCTGAGCTTTGAATTCCTAAATCCCAAGGTGGAAATGTGTTAGTGCTGCTCCACGAGCTCTTGTGGAAGTGTTAGTGGAAGTCTTCTAACAGCCCCCACACTCTGTTACGCATTGCATTAAAGCAGAGGTTGGGACCCTGTGACTCCCAGATGTTATTAGACTCCAACTCCAACCATCACTCATCACTGACCATGGTTGCTGGGACTGAGGGGAGTTCAACAACATCTGGAGGGTCACAGGTTCCCCCTCTCCGTCTTATAGTATGAGGAACACAATGGTTATAAAGTAGTGGCGGTAGGTTGGGAGCATTGGCGTACTGCCACTTTAGATTTCACACAGTGACCTGTAGGAAGGAACTGATTGATTGTGTGTGTCATATTCGCATACCTTTTAGTCCTTTCCTTCTTCTTTACCCTTCGTCAGAAGGATAACCATTCATCCCACCTTGGTAAGGGCCATACGGGATATTGAAGGTTGGCAAACAGCAACGCTACCATGTGGGAATCCCTTGCAGACGGCCCGCAGAGCCTGAAGACAACCAGCCAGTTTGTGTATCCACAGCAGTGACTAGAGTGGGAATGACCACTGGGAGGAGGGCAGAAAAAAAACATCAACAACCATGCTGCACCTGCTGCAGTACGACTGGACACCTTCATCTGCCCCTGCTGCAACAAACATGTCTCCTGTATCAGTCTCTACAGCCACAGCAGGCACCGCAACTCTCCAACGGTTGGACTCCATCTCCAATGCTGCACTCTTCCATTGTCTCATGAGACAGACCAGTGCCAGCAGTATGCAGAAGGTCCCAGGCTCAATCCCACAGCATCTCCTGGTAGGGTTGGGGGGGGGGACCCAGCCTACGACAACCTGAGTGCTCCCACTGTTAGCAGGAGTTTAATAAGAACACACACACACACCACACACACACACACACACACCACACAACCCCTACAGATTCAGACCTTGCATTAGCCATGAAATCTTTAAGGACAACATCTGAGCCAACTGGTAAAACAGCCGAAGCTTGTCATCTCCTCTCCGGATAGTTGGACAGCTTCTGCAAATTGCCCAGATGCTGCCTAATTCTGCTGCGAAATCAGAATCTTCCTTTAGGCATGGAGATTTGTGACACAGCTACTGCAGGTGCTACAGGAAACATCTCTGTCTTGGAGGCACTGACCCTCCTTTTGATGGCATCATGAGGTCCAGGCTATTCACATATTCTATTGCTTTCATAAATTGAGAACTAAGCACTTTTATTATTCCTGTCACTGTTGCTATTTCCTTGGACCTTTTGGGTAATTGATTTCTTTTTCCATTTACTGGGCTGAACATGTGCACAGCCCAAATATATTTCTCTTTAGGCTCAAGCTGCATCTCTCTTTTTAAAGTCTGAGCATATTGGCATGCCTATAGTATGTGTGTATCTATATCTATATCTGTATCTATATCTCTATCTATCCGCTAATGGAAGAAAACATGCTTTGGCATGTATGTGTTTCTTAAATGAGCATCCGGCAAAATGTATTATATATTATTTTTTTCTTTCTATTTTTAAATAAATTATAATATCCATCATAACATCTTAGAGCTTTCTTCATACAAAGGGAGAGCTATTATATTATAAAGATATTATCCCTCTTCCTTTATACAATATACACCCAGGAGCATTATTTCAAACAGTTCACCTAGACCCTGTCTTCACATTATTACTTATCCATTATCGCAAGAGGGTACCTTTATATCTCAAAAACTTGAAAACTCAGCTTCCGATTGAGGAAACAGTAGGTTCTTTGTACAATAGATAATGCAATGGAGATTTATCACATGTCACGAGATTTGCCACATGTCACATGTCTCAGATTTTTTATAACCTGGGTACCCATGTTTTGCTGAAGTTCCAGGATGAGGACCAAACAAAGTGAGTGAGACATCCCTGATCCTGATGTTCCACGTTCCCTTTTACAATGTTTTGAGAACTCTGGATGAACTTGAGTTTGAATTCACTATGGCTGCAGTGTTATGCTAACCCTGAATCTATGCCATCACTTCAAGGATAAAGTGCCTACCTTAGGCAAAATGGTAAAGGACACCTGGATGGTTAAGTCCAGTCAAAGGTGGCTATGGTGTTGCGATGCTCATCTTGATTTCAGGCCAAGGCAGCCGGCGTTTGTCCACAGACAGCTTTCCTGGTCATGTGGCCAGCATGACTAAACCACTTCTGGTGCAACAGAACACCATGACGGAAACCAGAGCACACGGGAATGCCGTTTACCTTCCCACCACAGCAGTACCTATTTGTCTACTTGCACTAGTGTGCTTTCGAACTGCTAGGTTGACAGGAGCTGGGACAGAGCAACAGGAGCTCACTCCAGTGCAGGGATTCTAACTGCTGACCTTCTGATCGGCAAGCCCAAGGGGCTCAGTGGTTTAGACCACAGCGCCACCTACATCCCTATGTCCTACCACCATTGACAGAGGCATTATGCCTCTGAATACCAGTTGTTGGGAATCACGGGTGGGCATGTAAGTCCAGCTTGCTGGCATCCCACAGGCACCCGATAATCCACTGTGAGAACAATCAGAATTGACAGATATACATAAGAACGTAAGATGGGCCTGCTGGAACAAGCCAGTGCCCCATCTAGTCCAACATCCTGTTATCCCATTAACTGACAAGATGCCTGTGGGAAGTTTGCAAACTGGACCTGAGCACAACAACACTCTCCCTACTTTTGATTCTTAGCAACTTATTGCCTCTAATTGTGGAGGCAGAACATAACCATCTTGTCTAGTAGACATAGGTAGTATTCTCCTCCATGATTTTATCTAATCCTCTTTTAAAGCAATTGAAGTTGGTGCCCATTGCTGCTTCCCAGGAGAGCAAGTTCCATAGTTTAACTCTGTGCCCTGTGAATATTTGCCTATCCCTTGTCCAGTGCCCAAAGCTTGGGTGGTGCCACCCAAGTGGGGAGTAGGCACGAGGCTCTCCCAGCTTTCCGCTTCAGTGAGATGCTCATAGCTAATAATTAAGTTACCATGCAGTTGCTTGTTATCAATAATACAGCTGTGATCTCTTTAAACCCCTAGATTTATCTCACTTCTCCATTGTGGAAACTGAGATTGTGTATAGTTCCACCCTAATTGCCCCTTCCAGAAGAACCAGCCCTTCCAATATGTACCAATCCACACTGATGGCTCAAGTAAATGATTGAGTTTTCCAAAACAAAATAAAATAAAAAATTCTTTCCAGTAGCACCTTGGAGACCAACTAAGTTTGTTCTTGGTATGAGCTTTCTTATGCATGCACACTTCTTCAGAGACACTGAAATGGAAGTCACCAGACCCTTAATATAGTGAGGGAGTGGGGAGGGGTATTACTCAGAAGGGTGGTGGGAATGGGTGATCAGCTGATAGGTATGGAAAACCTGTTGACGACTCTAAACGGCTGCAAATGGTCTTGCAGGGAAAGGCAAGGGGTGAGATGGCTAAAGATCCAATGTCTTTGTTCAGACCAGGTTTCTCCATGGTTTTAAGTTTGGTGATTAGTTGCAATTCAGCCACTTGAATTTTCCAAGAATCCGGAAGATAACAAGGATCCCTAAAGGCAGCCTATTCCATATGACCTTTTATGTTTCAATAAATGTAAACAATAATGTGCAGTATGAGTATAGGAATCCAGCTGAAAATGACCATGGTTGATGTTTGCCAATCCATCTAAAGGCCACGTTTTTCTCTAACTGCTGGAGAATTATTCCTTTTCTTCACGTTCCCTGCATGCTATATAGGAAAAAGTCACAGATCCAGTTCAATATAATCCCCATTATTAGCAATGCTATCAGGCTACTTTATCTAAAATCCAATTAATTATTCTATCCTCTCTTTTACTCAACCTTGTGGGAACATCTACTACTTGATAAAGATTAATAACCCTAAGAAAAGTACTGTAATTCAGCTTTTCCAGTTAATATGTGAAGCTCCCAGAATTACTAATGACATTCCGGCACCTGATATCCTACCAGGAAACTTAATAATAATTTTAAAAAGTATTTTGACCCGCTCAAGCACTTTTTATACTATTTCTATTATTTATGACAATTTTTAAAGATGCTGGCTGCAAATAAATGTTGGTATTGATTCCCTTTGTTTTTTAAAAGACGGCAAATGGAAATAATTGAAATAGTCATTTGCATCTAAGTCCGGTGAGCGCTTCTCGAAAGTATGTGCCTGAAATTTCTGAACACTGATGTCACGATTAATTATTTAGGCTACGTCCTCTTGTAGGATTCCTTTGGCTCATTACAGACATACATAGCTGTCAACTTTTCCCTTTTTTTAAGGGAAATTCCCTTATTCCGAATAGGATTCCTCGCAAGAAAAGTGAAAAGTTGACAGCTATGGACATAGCATTCCATTATCACCAAACCAGGGTCAGGAAGTCAGGAAAATGCTTAAGACTTGCACAATGTTTCCAACTCCCCCTTCCTTTCCCTTTCAGAGCTACCCATAGTGTGACATTGCGCCTGGACTGATGTTAGCACCCCCTCGTTTGCTCTAACTATGATTTGCAAGCCAGTTTCTAACCCTGATTTCAAACTCTCATCTAGGTCAGGGCTTGGGATGAACGAGTTTGGTGTAAAAAGACTACTGAATCAGTTCAGAAATCACTGAAGCACCCCGGAAAACAGTTCCCATAATGGCCAGGTGAATGGAAAGGGAATTAAATTTGCTTTGAATCCAACAAAGTCATTGTGCGAGCGTAACAACTTCTACTTTTGCAAGAACTTCCACTGTTTGAGGGATGGGTATTCAGAAATTTCAGGCACATACTTTCGAGAAGCGGGGAGGTTACTTTTTTGTTGTTTTGGTTTAATTATTTACTTGTGTTTTATCTTGTATTTTATTCTGCGAAATGCCCTGGGGTATCTTGATGAAGGGCGGTATAATAATAATAATAATAATAATAATAATAATAATAATAATAGGGGCCCCAATGCAATGTCCTGACATCTCACACTCGACGTCACAAGGAGGCAGGGGAGAGAACTGAGTGCCCTCTAAATATTGGGAAGGGGGCTGGCCCCCTCAAGTAAAGGGGCCCCACAGTGTTTTGGTCCTCAGGAGGTGGGGCCTATGATGCTTATTTGGCAGTAAATGTCATTTAGATTGCTTTCCTATGCACACTAACTTCAGAGTAAGTCTGGATAGAATTTTGCTGTTTACTAAGCAGGACGCAGAGGGTGTTACTGTTAATTACATATGATGGGCTAGTAAGTACATTAACCACACTTTAAGGAGCACAAGTACACAGTACCAGCACAATCCTATACATGTCTACTCAGAAGTAAGGTCCCTTGAATTAAAAGGGACTAACTTAGGTAGGTTTATATAAGGATTGTAGCCTATCTCCACTCAAGCCTACTTTTAAGAAGAAGAGGAGTTTGGATTTGATATCCCGCTTTATCACTACCCGAAGGAGTCTCAAAGCGGCTAACATTCTCCTTTCCCTTCCTCCCCCACAACAAACACTCTGTGGGGTGAGTGGGGCTGAGAGACGTCAGAGAAGTGTGACTAGCCCAAGGTCACCCAGCAGCTGCATGTGGAGGAGCGGAGACGCGAACCCAGTTCACTAGATTACGAGTCTACCGCTCTTAACCACTACACCACACTGGCTCTTTAAAGCTGTACATGGCTGTACATGAGCAGGAGAGAGTCCTGGATAATATTTGTACATGTCTCCTTTTCACTCCTCTTGTTAAATTAGTATTATTAGTCCTGTCACATTTGTCCTTTTGAGATCTGCGGAGGAGACTTGCCTCCCCATTCTGCTGGAATTACAACATAATCAACCACAGAAAGTCTGAGGACTTGGAACAAGCCTGCCTTTCCTGACAACACTTTATATCTCATCACAACGAGGCGCAACAGATGGCAAAGCATTTTGGAGGGCAAAAGACTATAGATCTTTTGGGGTATCAGTGACATAATGAAGGCAACACCTGTGGTTAAGTAAGATAGATAACAGACCAGAAGATTTCTCCCTTGGCATTGAGTTAGTGCTTAGCAATCCTGCAAAGCCAGAGTTGTTTATTAATATGAGCTTCCTGGCTGGAAATCTTGTGAAGCTGGTGAGAGTCAGCAAAACTTTGCAGGACTGAGATGCTGAGAATTACCCCAGGAAGTCTTGTATTGCAGTAATGATGCCCCAAAGCAATTTGTTGCCCGAAGCAGAACATCCAAATGGTGCCCCCACCAAAGTGATAAAAATCTAAAAATAAATGAAGGAATAGACAGCATGCTGTCTTTTAATGGCACCCTGAAATCTTTCACCAACGCCTGATGTTAGGCACAGGACAGGAGGAAGTTGAGAAGCTGTGCTGGCTGGGACTCATGGAAGTTGGAGTCCAAAACATTTGGAGGGCACCACACCATACCCTCCAACATTTCTCTGATGAAAATAGGGATGTCCTATTCCATCGCCATCATTATTTTATTATTTATACCCCACTCATCTGACTAGGTTGCCCCAGCCACTCTGGGCAGCTTCCAACATCTATAAAAACATAATAAAACATTGTGTTTTGTTGTTCAGTCGTTCAGTCGTGTCCGACTCTTCGTGACCCCATGGACCAGAGCATGCCAGGCACGCCTATCCTTCACTGCCTCTCGCAGTTTGGCCAAACTCATGTTAGTAGCTTCGAGAACACTGTCCAACCATCTCATCCTCTGTCGTCCCCTTCTCCTTGTGCCCTCCATCTTTCCCAACATCAGGGTCTTTTCTAGGGAGTCTTCTCTTCTCATGAGGTGGCCAAAGTACTGGAGCCTCAACTTCAGGATCTGTCCTTCTAGTGAGCACTCAGGGCTGATTTCTTTGAGAATGGATAGGTTTGATCTTCTTGCAGTCCATGGGACTCTCAAGAGTCTCCTCCAGCACCATAATTCAAAAGCATCAATTCTTCGGCGATCAGCCTTCTTGATGGTCCAGCTCTCACTTCCGTACATTACTACTGGGAAAACCATAGCTTTAACTATACGGACCTTTGTCGGCAAGGTGATGTCTTTGCTTTTTAAGATGCTGTCTAGGTTTGTCATTGCTTTCCTCCCAAGAAGCAGGCGTCTTCTAATTTCGTGACTGCTGTCACCATCTGCAGTGATCATGGAACCCAAGAAAGTGAAATCTCTCACTGCCTCCATTGTAAACCTTCTCTATACAGGGCTGCCTCCAGATATCTTCTAAAGGTTGTCTAGTTGCGTATCTCCTTGGCTCAGGGGTCACATAATTCCATACCCTCCAACATTTCTCCAATGAAAATAGGGACATCCTAAGGAAAAGCGGGGCATTCTGGGATCAAATCAGAAACAGGAACAACTTCTGTAAGTCCAGGACTGTCCCTGGAAAATAGGGACACTTGGAGGGTCTTCCAGACTGGTGAAGGCTGATCTAATGTATTAGGCTAGTTTTTCTTTGTCTGTTTATACAGCTGGGATTGTTGGTTGTGCGCAGATGATAATGAATGATGTGTTTGTGTGCAGTCTCACCCAACTACTGGGTGCCACAGTAGGTTCAATCAGAGTTCCTGTTCCCTGTATTGGAAACCCTATATAGTCTGTCCCCTTTAGAGTAACACCAATCATGCATTGGCCAAAGAGTGTGCCTAGCATGCTCAGTGTTAATGAAGAAGCGATGCTTCCTTTACATGTTGTCACTTGCCCCTTTGTGCATTGAAACTGAATACCAGAAGAAGGCTATTGTTTATGTTTTCATGGTACAGATTCCCACTCTTTTATTGTACATTTATTAGGGGTGCACACTGCCCAAAAGTTTCAGTTCAGAAGCACACTGTAGGCTATCTAATTCAGTTTGGATCCAAATCCTGATTTGGAAAAAAATGAACCTTTGTCTGTACCCTCTCCCCCCAATTCATTATTACAGGGGAAAAACAACAACAAAAGCCGTAGCTCCCTACTTAACAGAATTGGATGAAATTTGCAGGCACAGTAGCCTCTTCTGGGTAGGCAAAGCACACTAGATTACAGGCAGATAACTCTAAGGGGGTTTCTTCTGGACACCTTTAATTTTAATTTTTTTTAATGAAACTGTATAAATTCTAAACTGCCAACTTTCAGGAGACTATCTACAGAGATTTTCCTACAAAGGCAATTTTTACAGATTTATGGCAGTTGGAAAGGATTCACTTAACCACCCCTATAGTTTTTGTTATTAAGAAATAGCATGTATTTTGAAATTTCGAAAGCAAGCCTGCCCTTAACATTAGTCAACTTTTTTCCTGAGGTGGAGCCACACCCCTCCCCAAACTGTCTGAAGCTCATTGGCTGTTCTTGTGCTTTCCATCACAATCCCTGACAAGAAAACTTTGCAGAGGGTTTTGCGGGTGTATATGTAGCTAGTGGTTTTTCTTTTGTTTTAAAGCAAACAACTCTCAGGCCCTTTATGAGTTTACTGACTCACCCCCCCCTTCTTTGGAGGGGAAAAAATACCATATTGGCCTTGTCAAACCTAGAGTGCAGATGGATGACTAATCATCTCAAGAGCTATGGCAGTAACATCGCGAAGGCTGTCTTCTCCACAGTGGCAGCTCCTCAGATTCCTTATTTATTTAGTAGCCAGAAGCTTTTGAGTTTGATCAGAGAGCACACAACGCACAATATTGTCTGTTCTATATACTTGCTTGGTCTCCTGTCAAAGATGTGCTCCTCTTATTGAGCTAGTCAGTAGCTGAATCATACTTCTTGTTGCTGGAACTTTGCCTCTAGGTATGTTTTGTTACCTGTGAGACCAGAGGAAACTTTGTTAAGTCCATAACTTTTGAATTGCTCAAGCTGCCAGCTGCCCAGTTGTCATACTATTTATTGTAACCTACTTTCCTGCTTTCTGGTACATGATGGCACTCCTGGTAGTTCATACAGTATCTGCTGCTTGAAAACAAGTCCCCTTGATGTGTGAAACTTGTAGGACTCTGTTGATTCTGGTAGGTTTAAGCATACTTAATTCTGTATTGGATTGTGACCATTCATAGTGACTACCATTTTCCATTACAGTGGTACTTCATGTTACAGATACCTCAGGTTACAGACACTTCAGGTTACAGACTCTGCTAACCCAGAAGTAGTATCTCGGGTTAAGTAAGAACTTTACCTCAGGATGAGAACAGAAATCGTGTGCCGGCGGCATGGCGGCAGTGGGAGGCCCAATTAGCTAAAGTGGTACCTCAGGTTAAGAATGGTTTCAGGTTAAGAACGGACCTCCAGAACGAATTAAATTCTTAACCAGAGGTACCACTGTGTCTGGAATTCTTGGACAATAATAGGCTTGGTAGATGAAAACTGCTTATGGAATCTCATCTCGATCAGGGATTGGTGACCTCCAGATGTTACTCAACAACAAGTCTCATCACCCCCAACCATTGATCTAGACGGAGCTAGCTAGCTAGCACCCTAGTCTCTACTAATATGAGTGAAAATTGGAATTGGTAACTCCTTTTATACTTGGTCTTCTCTGATAGGAGTGGAGGCTCTCAGCAGTAGAAAATATGTTTTGGAGGCAGGTTCATTGGCTAGTGCAGACATGGGGACCTTGTGACCTTCCAGATGTTGTTGCAGTACAATTTCCATCATCCAGGACCATTGTCCCTGCTGTTTGCAGCTGATGGGAGTTCAACAATACCTGTAGAGATTCTAATTGGTTGGGAGTGTGAACCTCTTTGGATTGGTGTAAATACTAGGAGCCTGGCTTTCTGCCCTTGCCTGTCTGATCAGGAGGGCAATGGCTTTTACATGCTTCACTTCTGACTTTAATATCCATTCTAAGGGACCCTGCAAAAGAACACAAACCCCAAGTTTAGATTTGGATATGGTCACATTGGTGCAAGCTGCTTGATGTGACTTCCCACACCTGTAGCAACTTGAACATGCAGCTCTTTATTTTAGTTCATCAAATCAGATATTTTCTGGGCTCTGACACATAATGAATGCTGATGCAGCCTTATTTTTTATATTTAATGAAGCATTAGCATACCACAGTGGTTCCTTATTGTTCACTGGTGAGGGAAAAAATTGTCTTCCCTTTATGCCAGTACAAGAGACGAGTCATTTAAAGCATCATTGTGTCATTCCTAAGACAATTAATTATCAGTGAGGGGAATTCAATAATTTGATGGAACCCAACAAACAGTACTTGGAACTACTAATACAATAATTAATGATGATCAGTTGGATCATTATTTGAATTCTTCTTGAAAAATGGATCAAGTCTACAGTAATCATTGGTGTGGTAAATTGCATGTTTCATTTTAATGGATGGTACATGAATGGAAATCTGAAAAAAAAAAACAGACTAGATGGCAAAGTGAGTTGAAATTTCAGTATGTGCTGGAGGGCTTCTCTTAAGTGGCTGATGGTTCCATTACAGCAAGTGAGGAGGGAGGGGAGAGAACAAAAAACACACAGCATGGATGGTAATAAGAAGATAATATTGCTAAGTGGTACCTAAATGTAGCAAGCAACCCTAATAAATTTTTTTAAGGAAGTGCTAAATTAAGGGTTTGAATTGATTTTCCAAGTAAGTCCACAAAAAAATGATTAGTCCTTTAAAAGTGTTGACTTGTTGTTGGCCACACATACATAGTATGTTTGTGGTCTACTAAACAGGGGGTGGGGAAACTAACTAGATTTCTTAAAATCTCTCTGTCTTCTTGCCCCAAGCTGGTTCCTACTTCACACAAGTGCCCCAGGAGACTAGCTACTTACTATGTTGGTTATAAGTTAGAAAACACCACACTACATTTGTCATTAAAAAAATTCAAAGAGGCATCTGAACAAGACCATTTGTGAACATCTTCATCTGCTATAATTAAGGGATGGGGAACCTCTGGTCTTCCAGGTCCAACATTCATGACCATTCAGAGTCACACATATTTTTGGGGGGGTGGGGGGTGGGACTGTGGCTTCGTACACACTGTACATTCCACACCACCACCAAATAATGATGGAAACTGTAGCTTACCTCTTACAAAGTTACAATTTCAAACACTCTTAACAAACTACAGTTCCCAAGATTCTCTGCAAGGGGAGTTGCAAAGTGCTTTAAATGTGCTTAAAACATATTAGTGTGAACACAGCCACAGGTCAGCCACCTCTGCTATTTAATATCTTTAGCACCTCATGGCATTAGAACAGACGTTATTATTCTAATTTTTATGTTACCTGCTCTGGGATCACTATTTGTGATGAATGAGTGAGCGATACACATTTCAAGTAAATTCATTCGCCAGGAAAATGGGCTTTAAGGAGTAACTGCTTATCACAAATGCACTGTCTAATATTTTCTTCCTTGGCTCAGGCCCTGGATGGCACTGATGGGATCATTCCGCCTTGGCTTTTGTTCTGCCACCCCTTCCTCCCCCCCCATTACTCCCTTGGCTCTTCTGTTCTCCATCCTCTTGGTTCATCTGTTGAAATGGTCACTGCTGAAATAACAAAGGCTGACATAGTCACACTGGTGCCACTCCAGTGGGTTCCAGTGGGATGACACCTTTGAATCTTCCGGTGAAGCTGCCTGCTTATTTGGCTCGCTTGTGTTTAAAAGGGAGCGGGTTTTGCATGCTCTTGGGAGAAGACCTTCATGCTTCATCAGGCAGAGGGTTCAGCTTGAGTTTGTGACCCAGGGATGCCCATTTTCTTCTGCACTCCAGCTCAAGCGTAGCATCAGGTACATGCATTTTAAAATCCCCCCCCCCCCCGTGCTCCATTTTCTCAGCTTCACTTACAATGTTGGGTCATGCAAGACACACTCTGGAATGTTCTTTCCACGTTGGAAGCCATTTAGTAAAAGTTAAATTTGATTTTGGTGCATTCTTGTATGAACTGAACTGTCCCAACTCGGCATTGTCAAAAACTAACGTTGGATTGGAATTTTAGTTATCCACTGTCTCTTGCATTTCCTGCATGTTCAGATGCAGTTCTTGGCTCAGATAATATGTCTTTTGAGAGAAAACTTGTTCATTAATGCATCTTTTGAGAGAAAATGCTTTCAGGGCATTTACTTTTCCCATTGAGATTCATATAAGGGTTGGCTTGGTTATGCATCTGTTTGGGCTGGTCGAGAGAGAGGTGGGTGGTGAACAAGCAAGCAGATTGTCAGAGTTGTTGCTCATTTATGCACATGAAACTGTATCTTGTCCGTGAAGGAAAAGTGGGATATGAAAGAATAAATAACTAAACAAAGGCTTCTGCATTGTCCCAATTTAAGACCCTTATTTTGGCCATCTCACCTGGCTAGATGCCACAACATCCTAGGATGGAGAACAATAGGCCAACGAGGGCTGTATATGTTTGAGAGAGTTTTGGCTGATGCTGGCAGCTGGAGACACAGAGGCATGTCATGCTCAGTGCCGGACTCAAAGCTAAGATCTGTGGAGTGTTAATGCTCTATCATGTGCTGAGGTTGCATATATTTGTAAACAAAACCATACAAGAGGTGCCAGTCTCCATGGCCTTCTTTCCAAGGAAACTGAACCCTGAATAAGCACTGAGCCTCCTGAATTCTCTCGGTGCCTGGAGGTTGGGTTGCGCACAACAGTATGTAAAATGTACAAGGTTGGTATTAGCCCCCTTGGTGGCCCCTGAGGCATGCAAGAGAACATGTTTTTTTTTTTTTAAGCAGCATTTTAAAAAGGTGGCAGTTGAGCAACCAGAGGCTTGCACTGAATTTTTTTGTAGGAAAGCAGCGACAGAGGTTTTAGCTTGTGAGGGCTGGGGAGAGGATGTTGTGCGTGTGATGTTGTGACTTCCTGATGTCATGTGTGTGAGCATCACACCTACCTCCCTAAGCTGGGCAGAAGCTTCCCAGGATTTGGGAAGGAGGTGCCAGGACTCTAACAGGATGCAGGAGCCCTCTTGCCTCCTTCCCAAAGCTGGACAGGCTATGTGTCAGGGATCAGACTCAAGAGGGAGAGATGAAGGAGGAGGAATGGTGGAGGAGAAGAGGGAGACAGCCTTGACAGGCCTTTGAGAGGTTTGAGGAAAGTCACAGCTCAGAGAGAGATGAACAGAAAAGTTGGGAAATGTTAGAAGAAAGGGGGGGACTGCAGCAGGGCAGCCAGATGACACATTGTCACTGGAGAGTATTTCTGATTTCCCTTCTCTCAGAAGGTGGCATTCATTAAGAGTACAGGAACAAAGGACTCCAAGACATTTGACCATGAGTGGCCACTGAAAGGGAAGATGCTGTGCTAGGGAGGAGGGAGGAGGAGCCCAGTGTGGAGCAACACCATTGTTAAGGCTTGTTGCATTCTTCTGTCTCTCACTATTAGGGTTGAAGAAAACTCATGAAAAAGGACTCTACCTTGTTTTCCCTGTTCTTGCTGCAACCAGGGGAGGAATAGATTTCCTGAAGTCTTGACACTATAGGAAGTTGGAAGAAGGGCTCTTGGACCCATTGAAGCATCACACCTCCCTCTCTAAGCCAGGCAGAAGTTTCCCAAAGGCAAGAATAACAAGCAGTTCTTATTGTATGGTACTTTTTATTCAGTTATTTGATTGCAAGACAAGAATTCATGTCTCCACACAAAGAGAGATGTTGGCTACACTGAGCCACGACTCTCTCGCCCCCAACGAGTCCTACAGTTTGATGCCTTTTTAGAGTGAATCACACGATGTTGAAATTTTGGCGAAAACCGTGGTCAGCGCCCTGAGCGCTGATTTTTTGGGTTACATGGAAACACGGCGTTTGCACTGCATGGGGTGTTTTGCAGGTGTTTGGTGCCCTTTTTGAGTGAATGGGATGACATCAATTTTTTTGGCAAAAACTGTGACTCGCGGGTCAGGGCATCGAGGGCTCATTTTTTTGCCTACCTGGAAACAGAGCGTTTGCACCGCTGAACTCTTCGGGGGGGGGGATTTGCAGGTGTTTGGCACCGTTTTTGAGTGCATCGGACGATGTTGGAATTTTGGCGAAAACCATGACCCTAACCCACGGGGTCATGGTTTTCGCCAAAAACCCTACAATGTTTGGCGGTGCAAGCGTCGCATTTCCAGGTAGGGTAAAAAATGACCCCTCTGTGCCCTGACTAGTCCCCCTAGTCCACTGATCGCACACCACTGTCAGCAACCCTTGAATGATGCTGTCTTTTCCCTTTGACTGCACAATTCTATTCTATCCTGTTCTTTTTTACTTTCATTCTCACCTAGCTAATCCAATGCCTCCCCCGGCCTGTGCCAACGCTGCTGCTGCTGCTGCTGCTAATATTTACTCTAATCCTAACAAGCCTGCTCTTGGAGCTGGCGCTGAGGAGAACCTGGACTCCTTGGGACTGATTGTTGATGCGGCTCATAAGTCAGCAGTCAATATTATCGATTCTGCCGGGTGAATTGTGCACTCCTTGCAAGGCAGTGGCACGGGCTGCAAACTAATAGGCCAGTGAAGTTGCTTGACAGCCGGCGGTGCTCCTGCGAAATACTCCAGCAAAACGTGTCTACTGCTTGGAAAGAAGGCAGGTGATTAGCTCCTGCCACAGTTGGGAGGTACTTACCAGAGAACAAAGGGAAGTGCAGAGATGCTCCTCCTCTTCACCCTCACATGCAGGGAGAGTGCTGTGTGCTGTGGTGTGCCACCAGGAGTGTGCAAAGCATCCCAGGGGGTGGAAGGTGCCTTTGCCCAATGGCATCCTCACAGCTTCACTATGCATGTTGGGATTTGGACAATCCAGGAAAATTTCAGCTTACTTATCTCATTTCACCTACTTTCTCAAGTTTAATGTTTTGTTGTAGGTTTGGGGTATGTTAAGTATAGATAAAACAAAATGAAAAATGAAAAAAATTTCCTTCCAGTAGCACCTTAGAGACCAACTAAGTTTGTTCTTGGTATGAGCTTTCATGGGCATGCACACTTCATGACATCTTTGGGCCCCTTCAAGGCCTGTGGTCCTGTATCTGTGAGCTTAAAATCTATGAGAGGAAACATGCAGAACCAGTCAAACCAGTTCCTTTGTTGGTGTAATGGCTTTAGTTGCTCAGCTAAGTACCTGCCACCGGCATCTAAAGAATGAGCCCTGTTGCCACACCAGCAAATGGGTGGGCCTTTTCCCATTTCGAGGGACCCAGGTGGCGCTGTGGGTTAAACCACAGAGCCTAGGCTTGCTGATCAGAAGGTCGGCGGTTCGAATCCCTGCCATGGGGTGAGCTCCCGTTGCTCGGTCCCAGCTCCTGCCCACCTAGCAGTTCGAAAGCACATCAAAGTGCAAGTAGATAAATAGGTACTGCTCCGGCGGGAAGGTAAACGGCGTTTCCGTGCGCTGCTCTGGTTCGCCAGAAGCGGCTTAGTCATGCTGGCCACATGACCCGGAGGCTGTCTGCGGACAAACGCTGGCTCCCTCGGCCTATAGAGCGAGATGAGCGCCGCAACCCCAGAGTTGGACACGACTGGACCTGATGGTCAGGGGTCCCTTTACCTTTACCTTTTCCCATTTCACCTGGCTAGATGCCACATCATCCTAGGATGGAGAACAATAGGCCAACAAGGGTTATGTATGTTTGAGAGAGTTTTGGCTGAAAACTATGCAAGCAACCTGCACAATTTGTGACCCGTCAAACCAAAGGCAGCCATTGGCTATGCAAGGCAGCCCCTCAGGGGCTCAAGAAGACTACTGGTGCTTACTGCTTGGGAATGCAGAAAGATGGATTGGCAACAAAGCCCCAATAGACAGCTTATGTAGGCCCACAAGTTGGATGCCATTTAAACTGCAGGCTGCCCTGAGAGCATTCATGGGCTGAAGGGCAGGGGCAGGCAGAAATTTGTAGAGCCAGTGTGGTGTAGTGGTTAAGAGCGGTAGACTCGTAATCTGGGGAACCGGGTTCGTGTCTCCACTCCTCTACATGCAGCTGCTGGGTGACCTTGGGCTAGTCACACTTCTTTGAAGTCTCTCAGCCCCACTCACCTCACAGAGTGTTTGTTGTGGGGGAGGAAGGGAAAGGAGAATGTTAGCCACTTTGGGACTCCTTTGGGTAGTGAGAAGTGGGATATCAAATCCAAACTCTTCTTCTTCTTCTTCTTCTTCTTCTTCTTCTTCTTCTTCTTCTTCATGCAGGTGGCAAGGAGGGTGAGGTATGTGGAGAAAGAGAAAGAGAGGAAAAGGAGGGCACTCACTCACCTTTGACTCCAGCCCCACCCACTATTGGCATGCCACACCTGGAAGATTATCCTCCAGAGTCATCCACGGCTGCCAGGGGGAGGGATATCAGGCAGAAAGGCGAAGCAAGTTTGAGTAGGAAGAAGGAGAAATCACAAAAATGATGGACCTACCAGGAAGGTGTGTTGGTGGGTAGATGTCTTTGCCACATTTCTGTTGATGGTATCATTCCACACAAATGTCTGATGTGTGCTGTTATCTTGTCATTCATCACCTGTGTTTTTAGCACCCAGGTACTTCTCAGGACAATCTGTTTGGTCTCATAAATGAAAGTCTTCCACACTGAAAACAAAAAATATGATGGCACCTCCCTCACTTGTGACAGCATCATTCTGACCACCCCCTCACTGCTAAACGCAGAGGGATGTCAAGATCACATAGCATTTACTTTTCCCATTGAGATTCATATAATTTATTTCACTTTGTCCTAAATCACTTGTGACAGTTGGTGGTAGTGCATAAAAAAAAATTACAGGGTCCAGCGACACTTGCCATGGCTTTCCCTCAGCAACTGATTTTTTGACAGATTTATCTTAATTAGGGGCACCAGGAGGAAGAGCACAGGGGAAATGGAGACAGAGAAATTTAACTGAGTTTGAGCGAGATCTTAGTTAAGAGCTTTCGGTTCACAATTCATATTTGACAGGGGGGAAAAGAGTGATGCTGTTCCAGTTCATAAGTTCAGCAGATTCCAATGGCATTTCCCTCCTAGACTCTAATGCAATCTTCTCCAATTCGGTGCTGCCAGATGTTGCCCAAGCACATCATCCCTGACCATTGGCAATGTTGGCTGTGGCTTATGTGTATTGTAGTCTAAAATTTCTCAAGGCAGGCCCCCGCAACAGAGGGTGCCTGGGGCATGCTGACATCACTCGCACATGTCATGGGTGTGTGTGTTGATGTCACGCGTGCATGCCCCACAATGTGCATGTGCTGCCGCATAGCCCTGGGGGGCCAGTCTCTTCATTGATTGCCCGGACCCCCATGGTCCTGCATAAATGGCACCTACGTATGTCTGGGGAAAGCAGCAGTAATAATTTAGGTTACAGGAGTGGGGTTCCATGAAATTCCTCTAAAAACAAACAAGCCCACACATGGAAAGCCAGACCACTGAACTTCTGAACTGGTGTCTAGTGAGAGTACTGGGGTAGATGAGGGCGAAACAGTTTGACGTGCATCCTCTCTAAAATACAAGTTTTTACTTGTTTGCATGCTTTGAGTTAAGACTGCACTGAAAAATTCATAGAAGTATACCATCCTAACTGTATTCTGATCCATGTATTAGCCCAGAAAACATAAGCTAGGTTGACTCCCTTAAAAACTTGGAGTGAACCAAATTCTTGGTTTTTCCATTTCTCTCACACACTGAGCTTTGCTACGCTCCATAATAAATAGCCTTCTTCCTTTCTGCAAGACATTCTTGTCTTTGAAATTCCAATTAAAAAGAGAAAAGGGGAGATGCTTTCTCCACATGAACTGTACCAAGAGGCCGTAAGCATCAGATATCACAAGTGGGGTGGGAGTGTAGCCAATGGCATTAACACCCTTCTTTTTTATGATGCCTCATGCAGTTATACAACTTCTTTTTGAATTATTTCGCCTTCGTTAAACATTTCATAATCTCAAACCTTTTCTTATAGTGCCACCAAAATCAAAGAGGGCAAGTCATAACAAGGCCAGCTGGTTTGATCAGGGGTGATGTCAAGCCAAGACAAGAGCCAAGAGGCTCAAAATGGACAGTATTGATCCAACAATTAAATATCTTGACACTCCAAAGATGAGTTGTAAACTTTTTTTTAGTTACGCAAGGTCTTGGGATCAAAAACATTTGTGTTCCTCTTTGGACAGCCCTTAAATCAAATTATATTTTGGCCTGAGTACTGGAGTGCTTTTCGTTTTCTGCAAACATCTGTCAATGTTTTAACGAGGCCTGAGAACAACACTTTGCTGCTGTTTAGCAAAATGCACCTTCTACTTTTGGTTTAGGAACTTGGGATTTGAGTTGTGCCTTTCTTGTTTTGGCCACTGGCCACCAACTGCTTTTGAGGAGGTAGAATGATTAATGCTACAGTTTGCAGTGACGCTCCAAGACTCCATCATCTGGACCCCAGAGAAGTGTTGAAAATCAGCTGAAACTGGTGGGTCCTCCTAGTTGCTAAACTCCATCTTAAATCACTCTGTAGGTTTTTATACCCTTGGGGTTGACCAAGTGGAGCAAACAGCAACTTTGATGTGGTATGGGGTGATTTGGACGAGGAAAATAGCATAGAGATAATGGTTAAGGGACTTCCTGCCTCTCCTACTTCATATGCCCCCAATATCTGTTCTAGGGGTTCATATAACCCTCCAGGGCAGATTTAAGGATGGCATGGATGATCACTGCAGATGGTGACAGCAGTCACGAAATTAAAAGACACCCACTCATATTTCTTCTTCTGTGGAGGCAGAGCTTCATGGCAGGTCTATATAAACCATCAGTTGACTCAAAATCATTGCTGGAGCAACATTTCAGGTACACTGTTAGTCAGTGGCCCTGTTTACATGTTCAGATGAAAACATGAGAGATGAATCATGTAGAGGGTTCAGGACCATAAATATAAATGTCCCCCTGCCCCTTCCCACTCCACTTTTGAGCATTCAGCATGGAAGGGAGCTGTCTGTGGTGCTGATCTGCATCTTGCCACAGCTGGCCAAAGTATCTCTGTGGGGTCCAGCCTAGAAGAGTAGAAACATTATACTCACAAGGCATAAAACAGATTCTCAAGAATGTAGTTTCAAAAACAACAATAAAATCCCTCTAAAAAGCCCACTTAGCCACAGAAAACCATCTCACCGAAAAGAATAATAATACTGTTTCTCCCACATTTTTTAAAAAGAGGTTAGAGAATATCTGTTGCTAAATTGGAATTTAAAACCAGGCTGAAAGAGATCTTTGTTCAGAATGATTTAGCCTTAATGGCTAATCATAAAAACAGCACCCTCCCATTCAATGATAAAATTTCATCATAGCCTGGAACATTATTTAACTGATTTATCCAGGTTTGAAACTCTCATGCTTCTAATATTTCAGCAACTGCCTTTTGCAGCATTAGACACAGTGCACTTTTGCGATGATATTCACCAGTGTGGAGTACCATCGCCTCATTTTGCTGACCACAGCAGCCATTGTGTGGCACCCATGACAATTGTATAAAGATATGAGTAGTGGCACATCAATTTACTTTTAAGGAGAGAAAAAAAACCAGTCATCCCTCAAAAAGGACTAATTAGACATGTGATCATACAATGTACCTTTTAACTGGTGGTGAAGAAGGTCCATAAGATATGGTCTGTCCCAAAGGAGCAGAACAAGCTCCTTTGTTTTTGATTAAAGAAGTACAACCATTGTTCATATCAATAAAAGGTGGGATTTCTGTTTGCTTACCTCTGTGACTTTAGCATATGCACAATATGAAATGCTTCTCCATCTATTGTGACAAATATCTAAACAGTTATTTTTTTAAAAAAAATCACCTGAATGGTGGATATAGAAATATTGGAATCTGCCTTATGCTATGTCAGATTATTTCTCCAACTAGAGATGACAACGAATTTAATTTAAGGAATTTAAAGGAGATTGGAAGGACTTTATTGCATATATACAGAAGCAATGTACACAGGTTAATACATTAGCAGGATTCTAGAAATACTTGTAATGATATTATGACTGGACAATAAGTAATTTCAATGATTTTTCAATTTAAAGTGGACATGCAGTATGGTGATAAACAATGGAACCAGGGAAGAGACTAGGGGGAAGTCACCCCCCCTTTTTACTATGTTTGATTAAGAATATGTATTGTTGTTGTTTCATTTTTGTTATTTTTGGAGAATTAATAAAATATTATTAAAAATGAGATTATTAAACCACAGAGCCTAGGGCTTGCCAATCAGAAAGTTGGCGGTTCGAATCCCTGTGACGGGGTGAGCTCCCATTGCTCGGTCCCAGCAAGTAGATAAATAGGTACTGCTCTGGCAGGAAGGTAAACGGTGTTTCCGTGTGCTACTCTGGTTCACCAGAAGCAGCTTAGTCATGCTGGCCACATGACCCGGAAGCTTACGCCGGCTCCCTCAGCCAATAAAGCGAGATGAGCACCACAACCCCAGAGTTGTCCGCAACCGGGTCTAATGGTCAGGGGTCCCTTTACCTTTACCTATACTAGCCCTGACAGGCAGTGGCTCTCCGGGGTCTCAGGCAGAAGTCTTTCATATCACCTGCTCCCACATCATTTTAACTGGACATGGTGGTACTTTATGCAACATATTTTTAACTGGCTTAGCTAAAGCATTTGAAGCAAAAAATAAAATAAAAAATCACCTGCTTTTTAGTAAAAATAAAATAAAATGCTGTCACGGGTTGGTTGGGGCAGCATCTCTCACTGCCAAGGAAAGTAATAAATGAATAGAAAGATAACCTACCCAAGTGAAGCTTACACAAAACCCCCACACATACACTATGTAAAATAATGTTAGCTTTACCACTCCATCCCCCCTCTCCTTTTCTCTTCTCCTCCAACCTTATAGGTAAAAGGTAAAGGACTCCTGGACAGTTTAGAAATGGCCAATAAAGAATTTGCTTTGAGTCCCAATGGTCGTTTTCACAGGGGAATTAATTTATACAGGTATTCAGGGTCAGATTAGGATAGCAGTTTCTTGAGCTTGGAAAACCCCCACATTTTCTCTTCAGCCCTAAGAGGAAGCATAAGGGCAACATGGCAACTGCTTTGCAAATGGCTTAGCAGTTTTATTTACAATTAAGAGGGAGGTGGATTTTGTTAAATAAGCAATAAAATTAATACAATCCCAAAGGGTCTTCAGCTGGTAGTACCAGGAGTGGCTGTTGGGGATGGGTGAGGCGGTGGGGAGGTCAGCATCGTGTGGGTGCACTGGTAGAACCAATCTGGGGCTCCCACTAGTCTCCCCCCAACAGTAAAAAAAGGTAAAGGACCCCTGGACAGTTAAGTCTAGTCAAAGGGGACTATGGGGTTGCGGCGCTCATCTCGCTTTCAGGCCGAGGTAGCCGGCGTTTGTCCACAGACAGGTTTCTAGGTCATGTGGCCAGCATGACTAAAACACTTCTGCCACAACGGAACATCATGACAGAAACCAGAGCACACAGAAACACTGTTTAACTTCCCGCTGCAACAGTACCTATTTATCTACTTGCACTGGTGTGCTTTCGTACTGCTAGGTTGGCAGGAGCTGGGACAGAGCAATGGGAGCTCACCCTGTTGTGGGGATTCGAACCGCCAGTCTTCTGATTGGCAAGCCCAAGAGGCTCGGTGGTTTAGATCACAGCATCACCCAAATCCCCTTTTACCTTTACCCTAACCTTATACTGCATTGAATGCAACTGATCAGTAGAAGTGATTCTGTGACCCGAAAAAAAGAGACCACGCACACACTTTTGTAACCCAAGAAGATCTTTAATGAAATTATGGAAATACAATTGTTGTCAGAGCAGCTTGAAAAGATGTGGAGTAAGATGCCGCGTGCTCTCTGTTTCACAAGCTTAAAGACATGTCATATGAGGCAAAAATGATGGGGAGGGTTGCTCTGACACCAGTTACAGGTCTTGTAATGGCCAGCTGGGAGGAAACAGTACAGGTAGCCTGATGGAATAGCTGCTAGTGAGCTCTCAGCAGAGGTGATAGAATAGCTACATTCCTCTCTTCTCCCTCTACTCTGCATGCTCTTTGCCACTGACCTATGGTCCAACCTTTGTTTTGAAGACTGGAAGGTTCCAGGGGGAAAAAAGGTTGCTGCAAATGTAGTTGATGACAAGTTGGATATGTGATTAGGGTGAAGCCTTTGCTTTTCAGTAGGTGGGATTTTCCCTTTGCCTGGAAATTCTGCTTCTAAATGGGTTTGGATAGTGTTGCGGCTTTCCCCCTGTAATTATACCGGTGATTCCTGTGGCCCATGGCTGAAACCCAAGAAGCCTGAATAAAATAAGAAAAGCACAACATTCTGCAAAACATATGGTGGAACACCATAGAGATATGCCGAGTCAAAAGAGAATGAGAAAACTATTGAAATGGAACACAGAGCGAAGGAATTAATATGTGTGTGGCTGCCTGCAAAGAAACTATGCATGAAATAAAGGGGGGGGGAAGCTACATGTCTGTCACTCCTGAAATGCAAATGAAGGGAGTTAATCCAAGCTGAGAAGGAATCCCCAGGGATGTACCATTGCTGCTAAAATGCAGTGTGTAGTTAATGTGAAATCTGGTGCACTTCCTAGCACACACCTGCCTAGATCACAGGAAGCTTGCCTTATTTACCTCTAAATATATTTAAGGTATTTTCAGATGATGTATTTAAACCTGCATCAAAAAGATAGGGTGGGCAAAGCCATCATGCTGGCAGGATCTTTAGTCATTTAGTCGTGTCCGATTATTCGTGACCCCATGGATGAGAGCACGCCAGGCACTCCTTCTTCCACTGCCTCCTGCAGTTTGGTCAAACTCATGTTAGTAGCTTCGAGAACACTGTCCAACCATCTCGTCCTCTGTCATCCCCTTCTCCTTGTGCCCTCAATCTTTCCCACCATTAGGGTCTTTTCCAGGGAGTCTTCTCTTCTCATGAGGTGGCCAAATTATTGGAGCCTAAGCTTTAGGATCTGTCCTTCCAGTGAGCACTCAGGGCTGATTTCCTTCAGAATGGAGAGGTTTGATCTTCTTGCAGTCCATGGGACTCTCAAGAGTCTCCTCCATCACCATAATTCAAAAGCATCAATTCTTCAGCTCTCAGCCTTCTTTATGGTCCAGCTCTCACTTTCATACATCACTACTGGGAAAACCATAGCTTTAACTATACGGACCTTTGTTGGCAAGGTGATGTCTCTGCTTTTTAAGATGCTGCCTAGGTTTGTCATTGCTTTTCTCCCAAGAAGCAGGTGTCTTTTAATTTCGTGACTGCTGTCACCATCTGCAGTGATCATGGAGCTCAAGAAAGTAAAATCTCTCACTGCCTCCATTTCTTCCCCTTCTATTTGCCAGGAGGTGATGGGACCAGTGGCCATGATCTTAGGTTTTTTTATGTTTTTGGAGACTGATATCTCAAAGTCTCATGAAGCGCTTTTGTTGCACCCACCCACAGGAACATAGGAACCTGCCTTATACCGAGTCAGACCAACTGGTCCATCTGTCTCAGTATTGCTCACATGGACAGCAACAGCTCTCTATGGTTTCAGGCTCAGTTCTGTATACCTGAAGGAGCATCTCCACCTCCCATCATTCAGCCTGGACACTGAAATTCAGCTCTGCGGGCCTTGTGGTGCTTCCTCCTTGAGAGAAGTGAGGTTACAGGTAACCAGGCAGAGGGTCTTCTTGATAGTTGTGCCCACCCCGTGGAATGCCCTCCTGTCATATATCAAGGAGATAAAGAACTACGCAACTTTTAGAACACATCTGAAGGCAGTCCTGTACAGTGGACGCCCAGGTTGCAAACGTGATCCATGCGGGAGGCACGTTCGCAACCCGCAGCGCCGCATCTGTGCACGTGCGGGTCGCGATTTGGTCTTCTGAGCATGCACAAAGCGCCAAAACCCAGAAACAATGCATTCCGGTACTTCCAGGTTCGGCGCGGAGCGCAACCTGAAAAAATATAACCAGCAGCGATCGCAACCCGAGGTATGACTGTATTAGGAAGTTGTTTTTTTAATGTTTGATGCTTTACTGTGTTCAATGTTTTAATTGGCTGGAAGCCACCAAAAGTGGTTGAGGCAACCCAGTCAGATGGGCGGAATAATAATAATAATAATAATAATAATAATAATAATAATAATAATAATAATAATGCATTCCCAGTCCCACCTGGAGAGTCTGTGAAGCCTTGGTCCTTCCTCTTTCCATCCATGCTTTCATGAGACCCCTGGAAGTTGTTTATCTGAAACACCATGATGAAATCCAGTTGAACCACCCAGTTGAAGACAAATCCACTCTTGATGCATCAATGGCATGTTGCTGCATACATCCACAATAAAACAGCAGTCCTGGTGGACCTTGTGTGTCCATCCTACCATGTTCTCTCTGCCAGTAGGAATGATACAGCTTCTGTGGCTGGTACCATTCGAAGCTCAGTGCATGGTGGCTATAACCCAGGCTTCCTAAAACTCAGTTCTCCCGATGTTTTGAGACTACAGTACAATTCCTATCATCCCTGACCACTGGTCCTGCTAGCTAAGGATCATGGGAGTTGTAGGCCAAAAACATCTGGAGGGCTGAGTTTGAGGAAGCCTGCTATAACCCCTCCAGGGGTGCCATTTTGCAACCCCAATTGTTTTATTTTTAATCCTCATACTTACTTGACATTGACTTATTAATCATTCACTACAAAATATATTTGGCTTATGAAAAATTAAAAGGCAAAAGCACTTAAATCAATCCTCTAATTGTTGGTCTCAGAAAAGACAGAGGAAAGCAAATAAACACAGGATGGAAATGACTGAAAGGCCGTGTTGTGTTGGTGCCGATAGATAGTGAGTGAGCAAAGCATGACAATTCCATATTTGACGCCTAGTGTGAAAGCATCCTCTGTGTCCACCAGGTCTATTTCTGTCCCATTTTCTCATTGCAGATCTTGGCGTGCTGTGTCAGACATTTCACCAAAGTCTCCACGTTTTGCTGTGTTGCGTGGAGAGAAGCGGATGGAAAGTGGAGAGCTCTGGATGCCACCCACAGACTGCGGTCCTGTGTTCAGTTGGCTGGCTCGGGTAACTAGCTAGAGCCCATGCAACCATATTTTTCACTGAACTGCTCCCATCCCGATCAGCTATTGCTGGAACTGCTAAATCCTTAGAATGGAACAAAGCATGCAACCTATTGCATTGAAATTCCCTGCGAAACAGGTGAGGGCCAATAACTATCTTGCAATGTAAAATTAAAAGATAGTTGAAGAGGATCCAGTGCAGTGAATAATGTGATTGTTCACTCTGATACTTCTGTTCCCTGGCTAACTGGATTGTTTTCAGGAAGCGAGCAATATTAAAGCCATCTTTTTTCCCTCCTGTCAGCTGCATCAGGTGCATTCCTCCCTTATTGACATGTTCTTAATAAGCTCAGATCTCCTCACTTTCATCTTCCTGAAGTACTGCAGTTAAACTGAAGGCCTTTTGGTTTTGCAGGGAGATTTCCCTCTGCTGTCACCTACCCAGGAAAGATAATGCTCAGACCGTTTTCCCCACCTTCTGGGGCTGAGTTGGGGTGGGTAGGAAGGAGAGAGATTCATTATTACCACTCATCTGACATAAAGGCAGATGCTCACAGCAGAAACCTGTCTCCAACTGATATGTGTGCAATAATAAGCCTTATGACAAGCAGGCTTCCCACAGGAGGAAATGAGCACATGTGAGAATTAAACACATAACAATGTAAATTAACAGTGATGGAAAGAGACTGGAAGGAAGCCTTTGGATAAATAACCTCATATTGATAATGATTAAGTTTGTGTGCATGGACTAGTTCAGGATACCGTGACCATCAACACAACACAAGTTATATACCAATACTCCAGCTACTGAACCGTATCATTATATTGCCATCACTACTTATTAGCGACTTATCTGGATATCATTCTTATTTTGACCTAATGGATGCCATACCGTCCAACATTTCTCCGATGAAAATAGGGACGTGTCAGGGACTGGGCAGAGGAGGAATGGTGGAGACCACCTCCCCAGTCTGACCCTTCCAGAGAAGAAGAAGAAGACAGTTCAGAATTGCAACAGGGGTTTGAGGCAGGTCACAGCTCAGAGGAAGATGAGGGGGAAAGTTGGGAAATAATGGGAGAGGAGGAGGAGGCAGAGCTGGAGCAGCTGGCTGATACATTATCACTAGAAAGCATTCCAGACCCACCCAGGGGCATAGGAGGGGGGCAGGGGGCGACTCGCCCTGAGTGTCACCCTGAGGCGGGGTGATAAAATGGCGGCCGGCTGAGGGCTACACTCATGGATAGTGAAAAGCGGGATATCAAATCCAAACTCCTCCTCCTCCTCAAGCGGTGACGTCGGTATCGACACCGTATGTGCACCGTACAGAGTGGTGATGCGCATGCACTGCTGGGCAGCTTGCCCCGCCCCTCGACACCCCACACTGGGTGTCAGAGAGCCTACCATTGCCCCTGGACCCACCATCTCCCAGAACCCAGTGAGCCTTAAAAGTAGGAGAGCAACGGGCCCAGAAGTGAAGGGCCCTCAGTTAATTGCTTGACAGAACACCTGAGTTGATGCATTTGGTTTGTTGGCCTGTACCTAAAGCCAGCGCTGCTGATAGCAAAAAAATACCCTGTGGGCGTACACAAAATTACTTTGACAAAACTGACATTCTCTTTGTATATTGTATATAGTATGTGTGAGAGAGGGAGGGAAAGAAGCACCACCCTGGGTGGCTTCCAACATATATAAAAATCATATCCACTATGTGGAATACCCAGACTTCTCACTGCGGCCAGACTGAACGTTCTTGACTCGGCGGTTTTGAGGGGAAGATTTAGAGGAGTTCCATATGATCAGAGAACGTGCCATTGTTGCTTTAGGAGACGTAGAATCCACAGAACACATTCTACTGAGTTGTCCCTTTTATAACGATTTAAGGCAATATCTCATAGCCCCATATTTATCTCAGTTTAGCTCTCGATTAAGAGAAAGGCAGGTAGCATATCTGCTGAATAAGCCCACTGGGAAAATGGCCTTATCTGTGGCTAAATTCCTCTTCCTGGCGCTCAAGTGTCGGAAGCGCAAAATCGAATTCCTCGATGTGGGTTATCTGTATGAGGTTTACTAGTGCTGTCCTATTTTAATTGTGTATCCCTCTGACGTTTTTTTAGTTCTATAATTTTGTATTGAGAAATGTTTTTTTTTTCCTTCCCCTTTCTGACTATCGGTCGAATAAAGGATATGTATGTATGTATGTAAAATCATGACCCAGGTGGCGCTGTGGGTTAAACCACAGAGCCTAGGGCTTGCTGATCAGAAGGTCAGCGGTTCGAATCCCTGCCATGGGGTGAGCTCCCGTTGCTCGGTCCCAGCTCCTGCCCACCTAGCAGTTCGAAAGCACATCAAAGTGCAAGTAGATAAATAGGGACCGCTCCAGCGGGAAGGTAAACGGTGTTTCCGTGCGCTGCTCTGGTTCGCCAGAAGCGGCTTTGTCATGCTGGCCACATGACCTGGAAGCTGTCTGCGGACCAACGCCGTCTCCCTCGGCCTATAGAGCGAGATGAGCGCCGCAACCCCAGAGTCGGACACGACTGGACCTGATGGTCAGGGGTCCCTTTACCTTTACCTATGTAAAATCATAATAAAACATTTAAAAACTTTCCTATACACAGCTGCCTTCAGATGGCTCTAGGTTCACATAGCTCCATACTCTCCAACATTTCACTGATGAAGTTAGGGACGTCCTAAAAGAAAAAGTGGGACATTCCAGGATCAAATCAGAAACTGGGATGGCTTCTGTAAACTCGGGGCTGTCCCTGGAAAATAGGGACACTTGGAGGGTCTGTGTTTGTGTTCTTTGGGGGCAGGGTAAAGTACACCACCCTTCCACGAGCATCCATGAAGCTCTCAGTATTCTTGGAGTGTGCCTTTGCGTTCTCTCTCTCTCTCTCTCTCTCTCTCTCTCTCTCTCTCTTTCTCCCCCAGTGTTAATCACTGTTGTTTACATGGCATCTTTCATCCAATGATGTGGCAGCAGTTTACAAACAATCGCTTATTAACGGGGCTGGCATCTCACCACCACTTTGCAGTACACATCTCATTAATCAAGGGCCGACAGGTAAATGGAAGAGCCGAGATGAGACAGAGTGGAAAATGGCTTTCAGATGCAGGACTTTGACCAACTTGCCTTTTTGCTTACCCAGTGTGTCGGTGGTATCCCCTCTGCTCACCTGGCATTCTGGAGTGCCCTTCCCCTTCCCTTTCTCCTGCCAAATAGGAAGGTGGTATTCCTAAAAGATGAAGGTAATGATAGGGGACCAGTTTAAAGAAGTAAATGGAATGCAGAATGAGGGGTAGGTGGAACTGGATGCAGAACTGGCTGAGAGCCAGAAATATATTTAAAATCTGCTAAAATAACAATGGTACAGATCTCATCTGCATCAAGCGAATGTGAACATAGCTGACATCTAAAAAAAAAGAGAGCTGGAGGATACGTTTATACACACACACACTATATATATATATATATATATATATATATATATATAGAGAGAGAGAGAGAGAGAGAGAGAGAGAGAGAGAGAGATTGTATATATAATTACACAGTAACCATATGGATGTGATTGGTCAGCTCACCTCGTCTATATGGATCAGCAATGTGTCTCATGTTTGGTGACAAAATGTCTGTTGCAAATTCCTTGGCTACTGAGGAAGACCTCTAAGGGTCAAAATTAGGGCTGATTTGCCCTGTTGCTACTCTGGTAGCACCTGCCCCTGATCCGATGCTGCATAGTGCTTTGTCTATTAAAAATAAATGTATCCCTTTAGCTCTAATGACCGATAACTTGTCATAACAGGAAGTAGTAAGATATTGGTTTATTACATGGAAACATAGCTGTCAACTTTTCCCTTTTCTTGCGAGGAATACTATTCGGAATAAGGGAATTTCCCTTAAAAAAGGAAAAAGTTGACAGCTATGCATGGAAATGAAAGGGAGAATAGACCGAGTGGTCTTAGAGCAGGCTGTTTGCTTTCAATACTGGAACTGGCAGCTGATATATAACAACATTATTATTTTTTAAGCTAAGTGTTTTCGTACAATCCTCTTGCTCAGCAATATCTTCAATTTTCTGCTTGGTTTTCATAATTAAATTTAGAAGCAGATAAAACTGCTTCTATAAAACCCAATAGAAACATAGGGCTATTACACCAAGTCAGGCCTATTCCATCTAGCTCTGTATTGTCTACAATGTGGGATAATTCACACTTCCACCTGTCCCCTAGAAAGCACAGGTCCAAGCAGTTTTCTACTTGACACATGGGTCTGAGTGGTTTTGCCCTTTGCCCTGCTTCTTTCCCGTGGAAAGCCTGCTCTTTAGTGCTAAATTGGAGCAAACGACTGAGCACTAAAGAGTGGTTTTCCCCAGGGGAAAGTAGGGGGAAAACAGGAAGTGTGGATAAGCCCTGATTGGCATCAACTCTGCAGGCTTTCAGATAAGGAATCTCTCCCAGCCCTACCGGGAGATTCTGGGGATTAAATTTGCAAAGCGGATATTCAATCACTGAGCCGCAGCACTTCAAATTTATGTAATTGAATAATACGCAGAAAAAGTCCAAGTTGAAGGAAAAGTAAGAATAGAGATGGGGCTTATCCCTTGGCGACGATAGACAGAGCCTTGTTCTGTAAACATTGCCACCATGAGAAAAAGGACAGGAGGAAAACATCCCCGGAGGAAACTTTTTTTAATGCTTTACTCAACATGAAGAGGCAGAACTGCATTCTGTTGTGTATCAACAATATGTTTGCCAGCAGACTTTATTAACCTATTAAATCAGCAAGATCGAATAACCACTTTGCTCTATTTAATTTAAAACAATAAAACTAAATAATAAAAATTGCAGCTTCATAATAAAGCCTTATGCTGGATGAGAAAAGTGTTTCATTACAATCTTATGATTCCTCCCGGTATTAATATAAGATTGTTTACACCCCCATGTTTAAGTCGATACTCTACTTTGGGATTGTTTGCGCACACGATATAATTACACATGTGGACGCCTGTGCCGTTCACGTTGCTGAAATCAAGGATGGAAGAATGTGCAGAAGCCAGAACATATGGGGGGGGGATGAGGCACTGCAAGGAAATTGAAACTGATGGGTTTTTTTGGGGGGTGGGGCATGCACATGCTAACATTGTATTGCTTAACCTTTGAAACTCATTGCCACAAGTCAGATCCATTGGTCCATCAAGCTCATTATTGTCTACACTGCCTGGCAGTGACAACCCAGGGCTTCAGATAGCAGACCCTCCAAGTGTCCCTATTTTCCAGCAACAGTCTCAAATTTACAGAAGCCATCCCAGTTTCTTGTTTGATCCTGGAATGTCCTGCTTTCCTTTAGGACGTCCCTATTTTCATCATAGAATTGTTGGTTATGTGACCCCCCTCCCGAGCCAAGGAGATAAGTAACTATACAACCTTTGGAAGACATCTGAAGGCAGCCCTGTATAGGGAAGGTTTTTGGTTTTTTAAAAAGTGTTTAATATCTTATTGTGTTTTTATATATGTTGAGAGCCGCCAAGAGTAGCTGCGGCAACCCAGCCAGATAGGTGAAGTATTATTATTATTATTATTATTATTATTATTATTATTATTATTATTATTATTAAATAGCACGTTCCTATTTTCATCAGAGAAATGTTGGAGGGTATAAGATAGGCAAAATTCTAAGCCCTATCTGGAGATGCTGAGAATTGAGCCTGGGACATGCTTTATGTAAAACAAATACTTTCCCCTTCTTGTTTCTTCTTTTTTTAACCGCTTCCAAAATTACTGCATCTCATAAAGTCCCATATGTTGAATTCCTGCCTGCTGTTCATCTGTTAGATTTACAGAGCCTTGCCAGAAAGAAGGCAAGCCTAGCCACTGCTGATCTGGCTTACTCGCTGCAGATGCAATTCTCTGCACACTTATTTAAGCATAAGCCTCACTGCAACACAGAGAAGGACTTCCGGTTAAACAGTCCGGCTGTGCATACTTTGTATACGGCACTGCAGTGAATAAGCCCATTGTTTCAATGCAACGGGAATGACTTCTGAATGAACACGCTTAGACTTGCACTGCACTTACACATCTCAAAGTGGAGTTTGTAGCCACCTTGGTGCTGAGCAATATATAATGACAACAGGCACATATTTAAAAGGGCATTTTAGAAATGGCCAATAAAGAATTTGCTTTGAGTCTCAATGGTCGTTTTCATAGGGAAATCAACTTATACAGGTATTCTGGGTCAGATTAGGATAGCAGTTTCTTGGGCTTGGAAAACCCCCACATTTTCTCTTCAGCCCTAAGAGGAAGCATAAGGGCAACATGGCAACTGCTTTGCAAATGGCTTAGGAGTTTTATTTACAATTAAGAGGTAGGCGGATTTTGTTAAATAAGCAATAAAATTAATACAATCCCAAAGGGTCTTCAGCTGGTAGTACTAGGAGTGGCTGTTGGGGATGGGTGAGGCGGTGGGGAGGTCAGCATCATGCGGGTGCACTGGTAGAACCAATCTGGGGCTCCCACTAGTCTCCCCCCCAACAGTAAAAAAGGTAAAGGACCCCTGGACAGTTAAGTCCAGTCAAAGGCGACTATGGGGTTACGGTGCTCGTCTCGCTTTCAGGCCCAAGAGAGCCAGCTTTTGTCCACAGACAGCTTTCTGGGTCATGTGGTCAGCATGACTAAACCGCTTCTGGCGCAACGGGACACCATGACAATTTTCAGAGCGCATAGAAACGCTGTTTACCTTCCCACCACAGCGGTGTCTATTTATCTACTTGCACTGGCATGCTTTCAAACTGCTGATTGGCAGGAGCTGGGACAGAGCAACGAGAGCTCACTCTGTTGCAGGGATTTGAACTGCTGACCTTCTGTTTGGCAAGAGCAAGAGGCTCAGTGGTTTAGACAACAGTCCTTTTTACCCCAACAGTGACCTCTCCACTGCCTCACCCCCTCCCTCTTTATAAGTGGCAGTAAGGTTGTAGCAGCACGCGGGTGGCGCGGTGTTCTAAACCACAGAGCCTAGGGCTTGCAAAGCAGAAGGTCGGCAGTTTGAATCCCCACGACAGGGTAAGCTCCCGTTGTTCGGTCCCAGCTCCTGCCAACCTAGCAGTTCGAAGGCACGTCAAAGTGCAAATAGATAAATAGATACCGCTCCAGCTGGAAGGTAAACAGTGTTTCCGTGCACTGCTCTGGTTTTTCAAGAAGCAGCTTAGTCATGCTGGCCACATGACCTGGAAGCTGTCTGCGGACAAACGCCGCCTTCCTTGGCCTATAGAGCGAGATGAGCGCCGCAACCCCAGAGTCATCCGCGACTGGACCTAATGGTCAGGGGTACCTTTTCCTTTTTTTAAAAAATATCATAGCTGGCAGCCCAGATTCACAATGCTGCTCACTTCTGGGTAGTACTGTATTCACAAGATGGCTTCTAATAAAATTTAATTGAAACGAGCCTAATAAATGCAAGTTTTCTTCCTTGGTGAATATATAGGTACTTCATTTTATTTCCCTTACTGGTTGCAACTGGTGCTGAAAGGGCAAGGAAGGACTTTTGCTAAGAGTGCACTGCTAATCAAAACACAAATTCAGAATGCTGAAAAGGTCACAATGCATGTAACACTATGCCGTATCTCATGGAATGCATTAAGCATTTCATTTGTGATAACTCATTTGAAGATTTAATGAAACTGGCGCAGAGCTAAAAGCTTCCCTTTAAAAAAAAAAAACTACAGCGGGGGGGGGGGGAGAGAATGCAGATTGCAGCAATAAAACAAATCCCCGCTTAATTATTGTTTTGTATTAGGATTTCTGTTGGTGCATCCTGGATTGCAGAAGTTCACTCTTCTTCCCGATGTCTGTACTCAGTTACAACTGGGTCGTCCTAATTGTCAGGGTTGGTTCTTGGTATAATGTTTTGTGGTGATCTTCATGATACAAAAAAAGAAAAACCATCTGATCTACAAGAAATAATTAAAAAGGAGCTAAAAAGGAAGAGAGGAGAAAGAGAACTACCAGTATGTTGTCCTCTCTCACTGCCATATCTTAACTTTTATCACATACAGAAAGAGCTCTCAGCTGAGATTGTTCCTCTCTTCTCAAAGCCTCTTACCCTATGAGGCCTCTCCTTCCCTGCCTCTTGCACAGGGTCCTTCAACCCATAGCTGTCAACTTTTCCATTTTCTTGCAAGGAATCCTATTCGGAATAAGGGAATTTTCCTTAAAAAAGGGAAAGGTTGACAGCTATACTTCAACCTATTCTTCACCTTCATCTGCTTGCAATTCTTACTGTATTTGGGTAAGAGAGAATAATGAAAAGATGAAAATAATAAACTACCAAATGGAAAAGAAGTCAGAAAAAAGAAAAAAGGGACCTCCAGCTATACCTTGGTTACCTATAAAATTATTCAGGGTAGACAAATGCTATTATTATTATTATTATTATTATTATTATTATTATTATTATTATACCCTGTCCATCTGGCTGGGTTTCCCCAGCCACTCTGAGCGGCTCCCAACAGAATATTAAAAACACGATAAAACATCAACCATTAAAAACTTCCCTAAACAGGGCTGCCTTCAGATGCCTTCTAAAAGTCTGGTAGTTTATTTCCTTGACATCTGATGGGAGGGCATTTCACAGGGTGGGTGCCACTACCGAGAAGGCCCTCTGCCTGGTTCCCTGTAACCTTACTTCTCACAGTGAGGGAACCACCAGAAGGCCCTCAGAGCTGGACCTCAGGGTCTGGGTTGAACGATGGGTGTGGAGACGCTCCTTTAGGTATACTGGGCCAAGGCTGTTTAGGGCTTTAAAGGTCAGCACCAACACTTGAATTGTGCTCAGAAATGTACTGGGAGCCAATGTAGGTCTTTCAGGACTGGTCTTATATGGTCTTGGCGGCCACTCCCAGCTGTCCTTCCAGAGCTCCCCAGTACATTCTGGGCTGGCTCTGATCATTACAAAGCACAGCATGCAGAGGAGGCTGGCCACCCCTGTGTCAAAGGCACAGCCATGCATAGACTAGGACATAGGGACACTGGGAACTGTCTTATATGTTGTTCCACCTAGGTCAGAACTGTCTACATGGAAGGGCAGTAGCTCTGTTACAGGCCACACAGAAGTTGGTCCAGAGCCAAAGCACTGGTGTTGGGCTTACGTTGATTCTTGGTATAACAGAGTACAGTCAATATTATTGGCTGAGAAACTAGCATGCCAGGTGAGAGTGGCAAAGGGCAAGCGAAATCCATATTCCTTTTATAACATATGGCAAATGTTTATTGAATACATAAATTGTTCAGACTGCAGCAGGAATCCACCCAGCACTCACGGGAAAATGTGGCGTGATCTCTTAGAGTAATCAAATGAAACTTTTAACACGCGGCATGATAAAAGTCTGTAATCTTATCAGGACAAGTTATTTTGGTTTAAGGTTAGTGGGCAAAATTTAGGTCACAACTTTATTGATTACAGCAAATGTGAGCGGTATTGGCTTAGGCATTGGCAATAAACTCTGATTCCTGCCCACCTTGCAGGGAGTCAGGAAGGGTAAACTACCAATGAGGGACCCACATCAGGGGAACCCACCTGCAGCTCTCCTTGGTGTTCCCAGAGGCCTGGCATAGCCCTAGCCCCTCAAGCGAACTTCGGACAGGATCCAGGCCCCAGATTCCTTTAAAGGAACACCCTTGAACATGGAGGGGCAGACGATGGCCAACCTCCCCTCACCCCATCAATAAGCCAATGCCTAACCACCAAACCTTACAAAGTTGTGACGATTGCTAAGAGGTACAGTGGTACCTCGGGTTACAGACGCTTCAGGTTACAGACTCCGCTAACCCAGAAATAGTACCTCGGGTTAAGAACTTTACCTCAGGATGAGAACAGAAACTACGTGGCGGTGGTGTGGCGGCAGCGGGAGGCCCCATTAGCTAAAGTGGTACCTCTGGTTAAGAACAGTTTCAAGTTAAGAACGGACCTCCAGAACGAATTAAGTTCTTAACCCACAGTACCACTGTAGGCGAAAACCAAGAGGCCAGTGCCAATCTGCCAAATGGAAAAAAATTCCTACCTGTCCCCCGTCCCAAGGCAGATGACCAACCAAAATCCAAAGCAAGGCCAGAGGCACCTAAAACAAGAGGGAGGGTGGGCGGATGTTTGGCAGTGCAAAGCAGTTGCTCAGCACACATCATGCTGCCACTTTTATACCCCCCATGATCACCCCACTCAATTGTGATTGGCCAAAAGAGGCCTGGGATGATCGTGGTGCCACCCTGGCGTAAAGGGCATCACTCCCCCCACACTAGGGAGGGGGAGACTGTGTTGTGGGTCCGCCTGCAACCAGGACCATCCTTTAAGATGATCCAACTTGCCACCAAATGAAAGTATGGGAAGTAGCAGTGCAGCTCCTCTAGAACATGTTGACAACAGTGCTAATGTAAGGTTGCTACGCATCTGAAATTTACTGGAGATTTACTGGATTACTGTGCCCACAAGCGTTGTCTGGACGGGAATCAGTGTAAACGTCCTCAGAAATAAAAAGCTCAACAACTTTGGCGAAAACTAAAAGAAGCTCAACAGCTTTGGCAAAAATCTATATGGATTTTCACTTTTTGTAATGAGGCAACCCTAGCTTGTGAGAAGTATGTTTTTGAGGGTATTTGGGATGTCCTGATGAAAATGCAAGTGTTGATTTCCATTTTGTACATCATGTACCTTCTTTTCTGATACAAACATATACCAGAACTTTGGGAGAGGACCAAATTTGGACTGATTATTCATGCAGAAAAAGAAGAGGTAGACACTTGAAGTGACAATGGAATTATCTTGTGAGTTTTGTAGTGGGGCGCATATATATATCCTTTCCATCTCTACTTTTGTCAGATTCTTAATTGGATAATTTGCTGCTGTGCAGGGAATTTTTATGAGTGCTCTTGCGTGCCGGTACATTAAGTCCCTGGAAGAACCCACCTTTAATTATGTAAGACGCTTGGATTTGTTTTGATTAAGAGTTGAGTCTGTGGTGGCTATGGATTATTCATGGCACACCTTCTCTTTTGATACTTTGAGGGGGAATTATACTGCCATCTCAGCTCTTACAGAGAACATTTCACTCTTTCAAACCTCTGGCGACTGCAGAAGGAAGCAAACATTTGTTTTCCAATGCAACATTTGGAACGCAAGGGCAAACGTGGAGGACAGGAGCTGATGAAACAAATCCCCTGCTCTCTGTCCTTTCCAGCATGGCAGAGAGCCGGCTTCTGTGTTTGCTAGGCTAAAAAATGAATCCTGCCTGGGATTCACCTGTGACTATCAACAAGACCAAAAATGCAAAGTCATGTCATGGTTTCTTGGCTGCAATCCCAACAACTAGAAACAGACAGAAGATGGGTTTGGGATAATTGTCTGCCCCAGCAGAATGATAATACTTGTGCCAGAAACAGAACCTGCCAAACTGCCATGGTGTCCCTCATTTGGATTCTTCGGTTATCTAAAATATAAGAAAATCCAGAGCACACCAGCATACCGTGCACTTTCAGAAAGAGAAATCCAGAATAATATTTCATTTCACTTTTAATCCATATACCAACTTTCTATATTACTATACAGAAGGCAGTTTACAGCAGCAAAAATACAGAGGAAACACACCTTATAATAATCCGCTCCAATACAAAAGGTCATAATAAAACGTAAGTTTAAAATGGAATGACTTTGATATAAGTAATATTCCATAATCTATTAGAATATAAGCGTCCACAATAAAACTAATTCTCAAAACATCAGCAAATAATAAGTAGAAATTCACTCTTAACAATAAAAAAATTACTAAACCATGATCGATAAAAATAATGGCAAGCCACGAGGCAGAAAATACTGCAATACACACAAACCCATATAAAAGGATCAAATTGGGAAACAAAACACACAACTTATAAAATCATTATTTTTTTTAAAAATCCCTGAACTCCTTTTCTCCCTTCTCAGCTGCTTCTGCTGTTCTTGCAGCCATGGGAGAGGCTCATTGCTCGCTCAGCGGGCTTGATGAAATGTGGGTGGCTGCAGCAGGTCTATATGAGCTAATGTGCTTAATTTATTCGTAGCCTCTCTTTCTTTCTTTCTGAATAGAGTGGAATTAAAAGCTATGCACACAGGGATTCCCAGGTGGTTTCACATCCATGCACTGATCAGACCTGGACCAGTTTGGTTTAAACCAGGGGTCGGCAAACTATGGTCTGCAGGCCGGATACAGCCCGAGGGGGTCGTTAAACCAGCCCCCAGCCCTTGCCGCCCGTTCGGTCAGTCCCCGTGCAGAGCTAAACTGGCGTGCCGCACCGCGCAGGGACTGACTTCCGGGACACAGCCACGGCTTCCTATTGGCTGCAGGAAGCTTCTGCAGCCAATAGGAAACTGCAGACGCCTCCTCCTCTCCCGCCATGGCTCCAAAAGCCAGCGGGGAAAGAGCGGCGGGAGCGCATGGGTGACCCAGCCCGCCGACAAAAAGTTTGCCAACCCCTGGTTTAAGCAAAGTCACTGTTTCCTGTGCCTTCAGACAGTGAAGAAGGACAGATTTTATTTTTGGCAAAATTCTTACCACCAAACAGGCTCAATTTATTATCCCCAGGCTCCCAGCTATACTGTCAGAATTAATCAGGTGGCAAACTTTCATTATACTAGCTCTAATAAATAAGAGGAACCAGCTTCTCGAGGTTGGAAATGTCAGTAAATATAGCAGTATATATTTTTTTAAAAGCAGCCATTCTGGATAAAGTATCAGTAGAAAGTCCCCCCTCCCCCAGATTGCATTCAAATGAAAACCGAATTGCAAATATGCTTACACCCTTTCCCAACATAACATTTGTGGAACAATAGTAGCATAGCCAGTCAACCTCTGTCTCCCACCCTGCCAGAAGTTAAAATGAAGTATCTCCTGAGTCAGAGCTAAGTGTCCTTTAAATATCACATTGTGGTGAAGCCTAGCTACGAATGGTTTGCAAAAATGGAAGGAAGTCTCAAAATGACTTATAAGTAAAATACAATACATAGTAAACACAACATTGTAACAATGCTACACACTAAAAGTGTTCACCATCAGCTGTTATACAACAGGTACCTTTCACAAACAAGTACCTTTAGGATGAACAAGTACCTTTTTTAGGATGAACACCTAAAATAGTGTGAGGTTTGGAGCTTACAGGGGTAATAAGCTCAAGAGGTGCGTACCGCCCACAGGGATGACGTGTCACACATCCGGCAATTTATTGCTGTAAACGGAAGCCCAGCCTTCCCAGCCCAAAGCACTCAGAAATAGACCCGCAAAACCAGAATTGTAAGTGCCCAAATAACGTATAGAACTAAGTCAAGTGTGTCTGTGAAGGAAGTGCAAAATGACAGAAGGAATTTTTTTTTTCATATGTGGTGGACTTGTAAAAAAGCTAGAGGTTCACATATTGTTATAGGAAGTTGATTTAGGTAGATTTGCATTAAAACGTAACCTGAACTGGCAGCAACAACAAAAAGACAAGAAAGAAAGAAAGAACGAAAGGGAGGGAGGAAGGAAGCCTTTGCTGAGAACCACAAAACATTATGCTCCCGCCTCCCCAAATTTAAAGAATTTCTCCAGCCCACTAAAATTATGTTTCTTGCCATTTTTAATTTTTATTATTTATTTATTTATTTTTTGGCCCAAGCTAGTTCTCATGAATGTGCAAGAAAAGTTTCGGGAGAAGTTTTTCTGCAGCACTAGCTGTTCCAGCACAGCGCAGACTCTGAATAGTTTAGCACAAACTGGAACCTCAGGAAGCAGCGCGTGAAAAATGTCACCACACCGAACGTAACTTGGAGAGCCCTTTCCCCATGAGGCTCTCTCTAATCCGGTGCTTTCTTTGCCCTAGTCTGGCACAGGTTGTACTTCAGCAATGCCTTATTTTGCAAAGGTCACACATACTGACTAAAAACATCCACCACCCAATCCAAACCCCACAAAGACTTGCTTTGGGTTGTTGGAGACGAAGTTTCCTTTTTTTTATATATAAAGATTTTATTGGTTTTTCATAACACAAAACACTCCATCACCTTCACCAACATAAACCCCAATTTACCCACCACCATAAACAAATACATACACTCTAACAATTCTTCTTCTTGTAAGAAAAAAAAAAATTCTTGGTCGAATCTTCATTATGACTTCCCCTGTTTTCTCTCCTTCGGTTCCTATTTCAAATTTACTTTAATAACTTCATATTTCTTAGATACAATTAACTTCTACATTCAATACTGAACATTCTTCAAAGAATCAATAATCTTTTTATCCTTATCTGATTTAAAATCAATTCATATTATAACTTCATATAATTAATCACAAAACATATTATTCTTTATATCTTAACATATTATTAACATGTCTTAACAAGTTATCCTTCATACCTTAACACATTATTCTTGGATTAAATCATATCAAACATCTTATTTCTCTAAAACTGCTGCTAATATAAAAATAAAACAAAATATCCCTTATCTAAATTAAAAGCTTAAAAGAAAGTAACTTGACCCACCGGCTTCAGGCTAACAATACAGTTCATCCTATCCCACTTCTAACCATTTTCCTTTTCCTTCCTATTTGAAGGCCATTCCTCGAAATGTCCTCTTTTCTTATACATCCACAGGTCCAGACACAGTTCACAGACATCCTTGCATAAGGCATCAGGGTACACCGTTCTACATCTTCCAGCATCTCCGTTTCTTCATCCTGTTCTTCTTTTGTTAATATATCTTCTTGGAGATGCCAAACCATTTTTCTCTGTTCTTCCATGATCCCCTTCAGCTCTTTGCCCAGGTTCTCTTCCATTGCAGCAATACTCTGGAAAGTCTCCTCTGTGGGAAATACCTTCTCTGCCATATCCCGGTTCAGCAAAACCAGTTTCTGGTTACTCAGTTCAAGCCTCAAAAAAATAATCCTTTGTTCATCAGTTAGCTCAGAGTCCAAGGCCAGCTCAAAAACGAAACCCAGCATGGCTGAAGTGGGCATAGGTGTCAAATTTCAATATTTTTCCTCTTAGTACCAGTACTTTTCCACTCAGTCTCAAACCTTCGCAGCCATTTTTCCTGGAGCCAGGGCACAAGAATTACAGATCCAAAAGGAGATATTTTCCACTGTCTTAAACCCCGAAGGGAAATTCAAATAGTCTCACTTGTCAAAAATTGAAGCATTGTAACCATCACTGTAGCAACAGTCTGTCAATACGGTTATTTTCTTTCCACCGAAGGGAGGAAAGCAGGCTTCCTTTTCGTAATAGCTCCTGGGTTGTTAAAATATCACAAAAGAGTCAGCAAAAGTCCAATCTCAGTACTCACGACCACCAGGCTTCCTTTTTTAATTCCTCAGTACAGGGAGAACGTTGTCGCTCACCGCGAGCGGCGGCCGCCGCTTCGCCGTCCCGGTTGGGGCATTTCCCCTATAGCCCAGCTCCGTAGTCCCTTCACCCCCACTCCCCCTTTACAGGGGGAACGGGGGAAGGGTTCGTAGCCATAGTGGGCCCGCCGGGGAGCCCGAGGTGCAGGACGCTCTTCCCGCGCCTCACCGGAGCCCCACTTTGCGGTAGCGGGGCTCCAACCCCCGGGACGGCCTGGGTCGCCTCGCTGCCGAGGCAACCCACGACCGCCCGCGATGGCGTCGCCGCCGGAAGTCTCCAGTATCATAGATGGAGGAGAAAGAGAGAGCACTTGCTTTTATGAAGGAAGAATCGGCGAATTAGATCCAAAATATACTGCATCATATTCTGGCATTTATTTTATTATTATAATAATATTATTATTATTATTATTTAAAAAAACAGCATTACATGCTTAATTTAGGTGCACTGACTTAACAGGCTTAACAGGCAAATTATATACAGACTTTATACAAAGGGAAAGTGAGGCAAGGTCAGTGTTCTGCAAAAATGTTCCTTTTTAAACAGGCCTTTGGTTGATCCGATTGACATCCCTTTTAAAATGTGGCTCTTTTCTGGAGGGGTGTGTGTGTTATTGGTTTTGTTGTTTTTATTCTGATTATATGTTGTTATTCTTTCTGTGAACCGCCCTGAGATCTCCGGGTATACGGCGGTATATAAACTAACTAACTAACTAACTAACTAACTAACTAACTAATGACTCTCGTGGCCCCTTCCAAATCTACAATCCTATGATGCTATGAACTCTCGTAGGGCCTGGTTGGAGCCTCCTATTGCAAAGTGCTCCCCATTTCAACATCCATTGAATGTGTTTTTGGCAACCGATCAGGGACAAAGAAACCTCTGCTTCCTATCAGCTTGGTGCCAATCAGGATTTTCCTGCTGCCTCCCTGAGAAATCTGTGGAGCCTGGGAGCGCTAGGGAGGCTACATGCCCACCATGCCGGCGACCATAACCTTTGCAATGTCCCCATTGCATGTGCACTGTACTCAGGTTCGAGTAACATCCTGCGAACTGCAGTTTTCTTGCCCACTGTGGCCAGGAATCAGGGATTGCAATCCAATGAGAGAAGCAGCAAAAGGTGTGATTATTACATATTTCAGAGTACCCTACTTTCAGCAACATTTGTTTGCATGCACCCTGCAATGTGCTGCATGGCAAAGATAATTCAACTGCTCCATCCTGTCTCGTGGGTTACAAGGAGAATTTCACCCAAAGGCTGCTTAGGGTGCTACATTTGTTTTTGTGTGTGCACACGCCTAGTCTTCAGAACCTGAGCCTCAAATGAATGACAGCGCAAATGAAGTGTTTGGGTCTATGTAAATGCTGAGTAATTGTAACAGGCAGGGAAATGCTGGTGACTATGTAATCAATACCTGAGTTTCTGTCATGCTGTTTGGGCCCCTGCAGTTTCATCCACACTGTTAATTAGGCAGATCAGAGATGTTGCAGAGTGCAATGAGAAAACAGAGCTAAAAAAAACAAAAACAGTTCTTTTTTCCATGGGAGCACAAAGAAGATGGCGAACCAAAAGGAAGCGATAAAAACTGAGAAGCTTTTTTTATTTTCCTTTTACAGAGGCATGATCCCTGTTTCCTCTGATCCAAGGGCTCTTATAATAATAATTGAAGAAGTGCCTAGATGACTAAGCTTCTCCTTAGATCAGTCTATGTGGAATTGGCTCTTTCTGTGTCAAAAGACTGGAGATACTCATTTGCTTGACTGTCAGTTGTGAATTAATAAGGCTAGATCTTTGTATGAGAGTCGGTAGGGCAGCATGCAGAATCCTGGATAAAACTTTGCTCTTAGTGCTGAAATAGAATTTTGCCCGCAGGAAAAAACCTCATACGATTTGAAAAATGAATCAATATGGGCACCCATTCAACCTTGCGCAATGGTTTTGCCAGATCTCCTAAGATAAACAGCTCCATGATGGCCTGAAAGATTGCCAAGGGGGAACCAGAGCATGGCCAAGCATGGGCCACAATGGTGGCATGAGGAGCACAGAGATGGGGAAACCTGTGGCTCTCTCGATGTTGTAAGACTCCAACACAAATAATCTCTATTTAGGAATCATGGGAGATACATCTCAGCTGTTATACACCCAATCAATCAATGGGTTCTGTAGGAGAGGGCCTCCTGCAGATAATATCTTACTAGTAGGTTCATTTCATATGATGTGGGAAGCAGGTCTTTAGTGTGGTGGCACTGACCCTTTGGAAACAAGGACCACCTATAAACACCATCTTCAACTCCTTGAAAGATTCCATCAATGGTGTCTCCGAAAATTTTTACACATCACTTGAGAAGACAGGCAAACTAATGCCAGTATACTGGAAGAAGCAAAGATCGCCAGTGTCGAAGTGATGATTCTTCAACATCAACTTGGTTGGACTGGTCATGTGCAGATGCCTGATTATTGTTTTCCAAAGCAACGACTCTATTCTGAACTTAAAAATGAAAATCGAAATACAAGTGGTCAACAAAAGAGGTTTAAAGACTCTTTCTAGGCAAATCTTTAAAAATGTAGCATAAACACTGACAATTGGGAAACACTGGCCTGTGAGAGCTCCAAAAGGAGAACAGCCTTTACTAAAAGTGTCATGGACTTTGAAGATGCTCGAACTCAGGACAAAAGGGAGAAACATGCTAAAAGGAAGGCACGCTTGGCAAACCCTCACCATGATCAACTCCCACCCAGAAACCTATGTCCCCACTGTGGAAGGATGTGTGGATCCAGAATTGGCCTCCACAGTCACTTATGGACTCACTGTTCAAACTGTGTTTATGGAAGACAAGACAAGAACCTTCAGGTCACTCCCATAGAATATATAATTCAGGTGATCTACAGAGATTATAATAGATCAGTCTTGCTGGGTTCTGCAGCACACTGCCATTGTGACATTAGATGATAGACTGGTGGGTCCCTCCACTCACCTGTCAAAGTTGGTCCAGGGGGCAGGGGAAATTAAAGATCTAGCCCACTGGGTCAAAATGGTGCTCCACCTCAGTCTTCTCAAAAATCACTCTGAAAAGCATACGACTCCTTTTGCAAATGCTGAAAAGAACATAATTGTGAATGGATTGCAGTAACTCCTGGCTAAAGTCACATTTGAAACTGCAATCTAGAGGTGAAAATCTCAATATCCCAATACCATTCTCCCGGGCCACCTGGTCAAGTTGATGGATTTACTTCCATGCTTCTCAGAAATTAACTATATTCACAAGAGAGGGGGGAACAAAACAAACCTGCTTTTTTATTCTCCTCCTTTCCCCACAAGCAATAGCATTTCTAGCCTTTTCCTTCTTTGACAAAAGAGAAAATAGCATTAGTTGTCATTAACATTTCTTAACAATCATGGTAACCTCACAATCATGACTGGCAACAGAGACACAAATATTTTCTCCAAATAATCTGCAAAATATTATCAGAGAAGAGATTCTACAGGAAGGGAATGTCATTTGGGGAAAGCGACTGAAAAATAATAATCAGTGGCTATTTCAGTTTGTCATTTTCTGTATGAGGATATCAGATCAAAGAGAATTTAAAGATAGATGCAGCTTGCCTTGTTCCAAGATCACTCATGCTTTGCTAATTTGTCCCATGACATAGAGTGCAGTACCTTTAGAAACATCTTAAGCAGATTAAAATTGTATTTTGGAATGAGTTCATCTTGAGCTTTATGAGCTGCAAAAGTGGAAGTTAATTGGAAGTGTAGTATTAACTGGAGACATAAAGAAAAAAGCATCCTGAAAGCCCAAAAAGATATAACCTTAAGCACCAATTCATATACAAAGTAATCACTTTTCTCTTTGATTCATTGCATATGCTGCCTTTGGATCTGAGACATCAATAATAGTTGAGCACACACCCCCTTTGCATAAACTTTCCTCTTAAAATATCAAAGCACCTTGATGTTAGCTGAGTATCTGGGTGAAATTGTAAAGCATCTTGTTGATGCTAGAAAGCAAAGTTTGTTTTGAAATTGGGACAAGGAGAATCTCAGTTAGAATCAGAACAAGTACCATTATGCTCCATGGGGGTCAGGCGTAACCAAGTGCTAAGATAGCAATTCTGTTCACCATTGCTTTAGAGTAAAACCGATTAAACCGAGAGTGACTAGCCATACGAGTGTTAGGGCGCCAACAAGTTGACGTGCTGAAACGCAGCAGTCAGAGTCAGATAAGCCGAGGTCGAACAGTCTGGGTCAGAAGCCAGCCAAAGTCAGGTATCAGCACCGGGTTCAGGAAAAGCCGAAGTCAGGAACAGTCCAAGTCAGGAACAAGCCAGGAGTCAAGAACACAAGACCAGGACAAGCAAGAACAACCACACACTCAGCAAAGCAGTTGCAGGTGCTAGTGAAGGGAGCAGCCGGCCTTCCTTAAATAGCCGGCCCATAATCACGTCTCTTACAAGCTGCAGCTGCCTCTACTTGTTCCCTGTGTCTCTCAGCTCTACGCTATACAGCTAAGAAGGGGAGAGGGGAGGGCCCCCGCCTGTTTCTCTCCTCACAAGGGCCTGATTCTGGCTCGACTTCCTCCTCCTGTTCTGGTCTTTCCCCTTCTCCATCTGATTCTTCCCCTTCCAAGTAGTGCCGCCACCAGTCTTCTCTGGGTATGAACTCCCCCATTTCCCCAGATTCTTCCGTGGGTGCAGCCTCGCTGGGGGGGGGGGCTTGCCACCACTCCTCCTCCTCGTCTGGCTCAACCCTGACAACCAGTAAATAAACATCAGGCTGCCAGTTCAATTCACCTACAGAAGGTTGTGATTTTGCAAAAGAGTCACTAGTGTACTGCAGGCAGGGGTCAGACAGAATCAACAATTAAGAAAAACATGGCAAAAATGGGGAATCGTCATAGAACGGGGAGGAGATCTGTGAGCCAATACCTGCTGCCAGCGAAACAACAACAACAACAACAACAACAATTTAGTACTTATACCCCGCCCATCTGACTGGGTTTCCCCAGCCTCTCTGGGCGGCTCCCAACAGAATAATAAAAACACAATTAAAAAATCAAACATTAAAAACTTCCCTAAACAGGGCTGCCTTCTGATTTCTTCTAAAAGTCAGATAGTTATTTATTGCCTTGACATCCAATGGGAGGGTGTTCCATTACCGAGAAGGCCCTCTGCCTGGTTCCCTGCAACCTCACTTCTCACAGTGAGGGAACCGCCAGAAGGCCCTTGGAGCTGGACCTAAGGATCCAGGCTGAACAATGGAGGTGGAGATGCTCCTTCAGGTATACTGGGCCAAGGCCATTTAGGGCTTTAATGGTCAGCACCAACACTTTGAATTGTGCTCAGAAATGTACTGGGAGCCAATGTAGGTCTTTCAGGACCAGTGTTATATGGTCTCGGCGGCCATTCCCAGTCACCAGTCTAGCTGCTGAATTCTGGATTAATTGTAGTTTCCGGGACACCTTCAAAGGTAGCCCCATGTAGAGCGCATTGCAGTAGTCCAAGCAGGAGATAACTAGAGCATGCACCACTCTGGCGAGACAGTCCATGGGCAGGTAGGGTATCAGCCTGCATACCAGATGGAGCTGGTAGACAGCTGCCCTGGGCACAGAATTGACTTGCGCCTCCATGGACAGCTGTGAGACTTAAATGACTCCCAGGCTGCCCACCTGGTCCTTCAGGGGCACAGTTACCCTATTCAGGACCAGGGTTACACAATGTAAAATTGACCTGAGTGTGTATTGAGCAACTCATTAGAAATGTTAGCAGACTAATCGCCTCCTTGTTTGCATTCTCTCCAGCACTTCACTGTGATACCTAACTCCCCAACGTTTTCTAAATTTGTGCTTATGGAAAGCACAAATGTCAGATTCAGTGCACAGCTCCAAGGGGCGCTTGATCTAATGCAGGCATGCCTCATTCATTGGTCACGAGCAGTTAGAAAAGCAGCAATTTTAGGAAATGAATTTACCCTACTACAGTTGCAGGAGGTTGGGGGAACTTTTAAACTCAATCTCCCCATTTATAGAAACCATATATCCAGGCTCCAGGGAAAATGTTTTCTCCCCTCCCCATCCTTGCCAAGGCCTTTTCTGAAAGAAGATGAAACAATAAATTGTTAAAGTTATTGTGGGCATAGTTATAAATATTTTATGATAACGACACAAGATTCGTCTGCTCTGAATGCTTCACCTTTCCGCAGCACAAAAGGCTTATGAATCATCTTTATTTCCAGCTGTAAACTGGTGTGGTTCTTATGGACTTTCCATATGACTGAGCAGAACTCTGCTGAGCTGTGTCAAATTGCCCCAGATTGTATGTTCCAGAAAACACCTTTTTCTTCTTTGAAGTTATTAGGCAGCTACAAAATGCTATAAACTCCCTTCCATTTACAAACGATACAGTTTTCTTCATAGACAACATGGAAATAAATGGTAGACTTCAACAATCAGGAAGTAGCAGGTGAATTTTGACTAATCTTTGAGGTGCAGAAACTTCTAAATAGGGATGGGGGTGGGAAATTCGATTCTGGGGGTGGGAAATTCGATTCAGTTCTAATTTTAAGGTAAGCCTACCCAACTCGCAATTTCCAGAATAATACACAAACCACCCTGCAAAATTCATACTTCTCTGGATTTTGTAATGTGATTCTCCAGTCAAGTAATCTGCACAAAAAAATGCATATGCTTGGGTAAAATGTGCATAAAAATGCATATATCAGTGAAAAGTAGCATTTTTAAAAAAAAATGCAATATATTCTGGGAAATCGCTTTACAAATGTGTATGCATGTCTCTAGTAGGAGAAATTCACTGATGAACTCTCATGAAAACTTAATAATAATAATTACAAACAGATGTGGAAATCTGGAAAAAATTAATTTAAGAGTGTCTGCCCAACATTCTAACCACTAAACCACACTGTTTCCCCCCTCAACATTTATACACTAAAGGATGTGTATATTTCACTGTATATTTCACTGAAGCATGCTTAAAAAATTATTTCTTTCTTTCTTTCTTTCTTTCTTTCTTTCTTTCTTTCTTTCTTTCTTTCTTTCTTTCTTTCTGTAGTTGTGATTCCTGGGGTGTGTTTTGTATATCCTTCCTTCCTTCCTTCCTTCCTTCCTTCCTTCCTTCCTTCCTCCCTCCCTCCCTCCCTCCCTCCCTCAATGTTTTCATGTTCAAGTATCTATTTTAAACTGCTCCAAAGATTTCCTCTAGTTAGATTTAATCCATGACATCGTCCTTGTCCTACTTTTGTGGCGTGTGACTCAGCAATTCAGTCTTTTCAGGGAGAATTATAACACAGTGGGACAAGAAGAGGTGGCAAATAAAGGACAGATGTAGTTTTTCTGGCTGCAGAAATTGACTTCCCTCAGTAATGGAAAGAGCTGTCAGCTTGTAACTCCTCCTGTTTATGTGTATGGGCTTCAGTTTTTTTCTCTACGTGAGAAACCAGGATACAATTTTCTTCCCCTTTTTGCTAGACTTGGGAAGAAGCATTTTGGCAGCCCTCAAATTCATCAGCTGAGGAGGACCTCATCAGATTGCACAGAGAAATTAAAATTATGCATACTGCAGGGTTATTTACAACATCAGAAATATTATTATTTTTTGTTCAACTATGCCTAGGCTGAAATCCTGTCAACTCAGGACTCTTGACAGTGCAATACTTGTTCAGATCAAGGGAAGTAATAGCACCACTCTATTCTGCCTTGGTTAGACCCCACCTGGAGTATTGTGTTCAATTCTGGCCCCCACAGTTTAAGAAGCATATTGACAAGATGGAACATGCCAGAGAGTGACCAAGTTGATAAAAAGTCTGAAAATCAAGCTATATGAGGAATGGTTGAGGGAATTAGGTATGCTTGCATTGCAATAGCCATTATTTCTGTTGCACTCTTCCTCCCTTAAGAAAGGGTGCAGAAATGTAGGCTTTTCTTAGTTGCCCATTACAGGAGCTGAGTAGTAATTTTTTATTTATTTTTTGGAGTGGATTCTTTGAATGGACCTTTGGTTTCCTCTTTTCCACCTACTCTGCACTGCTGGGGAAAATTCTAATTGACTCTCTGCAAATTGTGTTATTGGTGTTTTTCGTTTGACATTTAGTGTTGCAGATATTAATATTGCACAGTTTGAAGTGACTGGAAGCATGAAAACTGACTCCGTTTGGATTTGACGCATTGCCCTGACCCATACAAAATATTATTCAAATTTTACTAACAGAACTCTTCGAAATGAACAGAAACATCAAATGGTTCATCCAAAATATCCATACAACGTCTTGTGTTGTCCAGCACAGGCTTGGCATCTTACAAAATATGAAATAATTCCAAGAGACCTAGAAACAGATGGTTGTCTCTTCCCTTTTTAGCTTGGAGCTGTTTTCTCTCTCTCAGTCAGAGAGGGTCTTTTACATGTCCTTATTTCACAGAGCCTTGAGACAAATGACACAAAGGCAAGTCCCTTCAAAATGGAGATTTGCAACCCAATACCTTCATCACATGATCTACGGTTCAGCACTCACATTTTAGCTACCAGGGAACAACAATCAGTTAGTTAATCAGCAAGAGCTCAGAGTAGTCTCCTTGGCTTTAATACAGCCCCATGGAAAATCCCCATGTTAAACCTTTTCACCACTATACATTCTCATTCAGTGCCAACCAAACCATTATGCTTAACATTCAGTATTGGCAGGTGAGGAAATTAAGAACATATACTTTAAGTACACTGAGGTATTAGCAAATAAAGAGGATCCTTTAGGCACCTGCCATTGCTTTTGGCATGGCAAGTCCTCAGAGGTGCATTTTGGGCCTGGCATGCACATTTTGGTGAATGCTGGACAGCGGGGCCTCGGTGTGCATCAGGTTACCAGACCTGACAGGCTGGCTACAATATCATCAATTAGTAGAGGTACTTAGGATAGACAACAAAAATGGTTTTGCAGTGGAAGAATCAAAAATAAATAAAGATCTAATACAAAACAAGAAAATAATAATTTCCAGCATGTATCCAGCATCCTTTTAGAATGTGAGGTGAAAGATGAGGAGGTAAAAGGGGTAATGATTAAGTGGGAGAAAGATCTTGGTTAAAGCATCCAATTATCAGCATGGAACAAAACATGGAAATATACGGTCTGTTGTACACTAAAGAAAAATCTTCTACAGGTGGTATATAACTCCCAGCAAACCAGCTAAAATGTATAAATTGAGATCTAACAGTTGCTGGAGGTGTAAACAGGCAGAAGGGACACTGTTTCACATGTGGTGGGGTTGCAAAAAAAGTAAGAATTTTTGGGATATTATATACGAGGAGTTGAAGAAAATGTTTAAGCAAACCTTTATTTTTTTTTAAAAAAAAACAGAAGCTTTCTTGTTGGGTATTTTAGACACGGGTATACCAAACAAAAAAAGAGAATATTTTTATACGCCACAACGTCAGCTAGAATATTAATAGCTAGGAATTGGAAAAGTGAAATACACAGTGGTACCTCGAGTTGCAAACACTTCAGGTTACAAACTCCGCTAACCTGGAAGTAGTACCTCGAGTTAAGAACTTTGCCCCAGGATGAGAACAGAAATTGTGTGGCGGCAGCGCGGCAGCAGCGGGAGGACCCATTAGCTAAAGTGGTACCTCAGGTTAAGAACAGTTTCAGGTTAACAACGGACCTCTGGAATGAATTAAGTTTATAACCAGAGATCAAAACAACAACAACAACAACAACAACAACAACAACAACAACAATAAATTCCTTCCAGTAGCACCTTAGAGGTACCACTGTAGAACCAACAAAAAAGGAATGGCAAGATAAGCTATTTGAATATCTTGATTTGGCAAAAATGACGGATGCAATTAGGAGACAACCTAACCAAAAATTCCAAAAGGAATGGTGAATCTATAGAGATTGTAAAAAAACAAAAAAAAAAAACACCACAAAAACACCAGTGTCCCCGAGTAAAAACTTGGATTTGCTTTGATTAATTTTCGCAAATCACAATATGGATTATTGGTATACTACGTGAAAAATAGTAGAAATGAAGAAAGAATAAAAGGAGCAGTTTAACAAATAGAAACAATAGACCCGCTTAGAGGAAGATGGAAGTCTGTTTGAGAAGAAAAGGAATTAGGATTAAAGAATATGGTGTCATAAATCTGTATGCAAGAATTTATGGATTTATGGTTGTACTAGTACATTAACCCCATTAAATTAACGGGCGCTAGAACATATGTGGTCAAACTGTTGCCCTAGCAACGTCAGGGACATACGCAGAGCTGACTGAGCGGCTCTCGCTTATCTCGGGTTTTTTTTTTCTAAAAACCAAGCAGCTCTCACTTGACATCGCTCGCCCGCCGCCACTTGTAACGGCCGCTGCCCGCACACACCCGCCGCTTCAACAGTTTCGCCCGGCCGCCTGAAGTCTCTGCGCTCCAAGTCCCAACGGCTGTCTGTGGGGCACATGCGCAGTAGCGCAATCCCACGGACACAGGGACTGGACGCGGAGACACTTGCACTTTATTATAGGTGATGTGTGGTTTTGGTAGATTTTTTTCTTACCCCCCACTTTTTGTTTTCTTATTTATTTATTTATTTATCTTCTTTTGTTTGTAATTGTCATTTTATTATTTGGGTGACTTTACTGTGTATTAAGTAAGAAAATTAATAAAAAGTAATTTAAATAAAAAGTTACCAGACCCAAGACTCACTGAGCAAGGATGGAGTAATTTGCTCCTAATCCTTGGCTGATGAGTCACAGACCATGACTATTAACACATCCAGGGGACTGGAGAGATCCACCTCTAGCAGATTTATACACAACCTCACCTGCCCGTACTTTTCTGAATTCAGTTAATTTGGCCTGCAGATCTTCCACTTGTTATTTTGATAAATATAACATGTTAGCCATCAGGTTGCCTCAGGAGCCTTCATCACGGGCATGGGGGCAATGTGGATTTTATGATGACATCACAGCCGCTGCAATGCTGGGCAAGACTTGGCAGACACACTGGTAGCGCTTGTGTTTTGAAGAATGTGGCTGAGATATATATGAATAGTAAGGTAGCCCTGGGACCTTGGGTTGCTGCAGGGTTATAATAATGTTGGCTCCAACATATTCTCTGTTTCTCCTATATGGGCTTAGCATGACATGAAACCTATCTTGAAACTCCCCACCCAAATGCAGCCATGATTTATTTAGCTCAGATCAAAGACATGCAGCTGCAAAGAACCTAATTAAAATTGGATGGTGCAGCAGGCAGACTACATCTATTATTTAATTTCTGAGGTTGTGATCTTATTCAGAATTAGTTTTTTTTCCAGAATTCACTTACATGGCTGGCTCCCTTTTTCCCTCTGCACCAGGCTTGTATTTTGATCATGTTTCATATGGATTTGGAATGCCAGCTCTCTACAACAGATCTTCTGCTTGAATGAATGGTGATATGCAGAACTAACTAACCTTCCTTCCTGACTTCCTTCCTTCCTTCCTTTTTTTTAAGTCATGCATATTTCTGGCAGCATGCATATTTATCAGAAACATCTTACATAATAAACACCCTTGTGGATCACACTAAGTGTCCGTGTAGTCCAGATTTGAAATCTGTGGCCTTTCCAGATGTTACAGAACTACAACTCCCATCAACCCTGACCGTTGGCCATGCAGCATATGCATATCTATGAAAAAATGAATTAAAAAAAACAATTGAATTAATTGGCAACAAAATAGTTTACTCTGATTAAGAGCTCTTTCACATGACTCAAATTCCCAATGAGTATGCACATATAGTAGGGGAGAGTGGACATAAAAATGCATATATTATTGAGGGAAAAAAACATATTATATTTGGGGAAAGTGCTTGCAAATATGTGCTTATTAAGCAAAAGTGCATGAAGACAAAGTTCGCAACTCAAGGTAGCTCTTTCAGGTTAGAGGAGTTTGTAACCTGAGGCGTTTGTAACTCAAGGTACCACTGTACTAAGCAAACTGGTGTAGAAATGTGGCAGGACCTAAGACAGGAAGATAGAAAACTGGTGAAATTAGAAACTGAGAAAAATGAAAACTGACAGGTTCATCTAACTCTAAATACTAATGCTATGGAAGGGAACAATATCATTCTGTGCCCATCTTTTTGGCAGCACTTGGAAAGAATTGATCCAGCCAGGGTTCTTTTTGTTTCTCTTCAAGTGCTCACCTAGTTGTAAGACAAACATCTTTAATTTCCTCTCTTGTTAGAGATTAAGGGCCATTGACTGCAAGATGACATAGCATAGAGTTTGCTTGAATGCTGAGGGCAATGAGGTGAAAGGAAATCCTAACTACAAACACTCCACTCTTCTCTTTGCAGTGTCTGCCATCCATCCCTAAGCAGTATGGGCTTTGTTAGTATGTGGGAGGAAAAAGTTAAAGCTATGGTTTTCCCAGTAGTGAGGTATGGAAGTGAGAGATGGACCATAAAGAAGGCTGATCGCTGAAGAATTGATGCTTTTGAATTATGGTGCTGGAGGAGACTCTTGAGAGTCCCATGGACTGCAAGAAGATCAAATCTATCCACTCTTAAGGAAGTCAGCCCTGGGTGCTCACTGGAAGGACAGATCCTGAAGCTGAGGCTCCAATACTTTGGCCACCTCATGAGAAGAGAACACTCCCTGGAAAAGACCCTGATGTTGGGAAAGACTGAGGGCACAAGGAGAAGGGGACGACAGAGGACGAGATGGTTGGACAGTGTTCTTGAAGCTACTAACATGAGTCTGAAAAAACTGTGGGAGGCAGTGAAAGACAGGAGTGCCTGGTGTGCTCTGGTCCATGGGGTCACGAAAAGTTGGACATGACTAAATGACTAAACAACAACAACAACAACAACAACAACAAAATTGGCTGGATGCCTGGATTCAAAACACAAAACTAAACTCACTCTGCCCAGTAGCTGAGTTTAAACTCACAAAATTCAAGTGGCAGCATAGTATGGGAATGTAGGTTATTTTAAACCCTTTTCATATCCTGTTTAGTTGCATACAGCACTCCCCATTTTCTATCCCTCTTAGCATTGAACTTTACTTACAAGATGTTCCAAAAGTCAGATTAATGCGTCTATCCAAGCAGCAAGGACTACCCCTGCCTGCATAGACAGGTTCTGGCAGATTGAGCAGATGAGACCAATAGTGGGCCCAATGGTCAAGAAGGCAATTTCTGCATGTGTTCTGTATGTTTGGTCATTTAAAATGCTGGCCGTAGCTCCAGTTATTTTGATTTAAGACAAGGTGACACTGTGGGATGATTGCATGGGCAAATGGTGGGTGTTTGCAGATTTTTAGTTCAAGGGGCATTTGGCAGGTGAAATAATTTAATAAACTATTAATTAAACACCTGAGGGGTTATTGGATTATGGGCACCCCTTTGTCACCTCCCATTGGCATTTGCTTGCCGGGGGAGGGGTGATTTAGACTTGGCATGCTCACCAGGATGAATGCTAGCCAGAGAGGCCATGATGCGCATGCCAGTTTCACATACCTAAAGCTTTGATTAATGAAGAAGAAGAAGAAGAAGAAGAAGAAGAAGAGTAGTTTGGATTTGATATCCTGCTTTTCACTACCCGAAGGAGTCTCAAAGCGGCTAACATTCTCCTTTCCCTTCCTCACCCACAACTAACACTCTGTGAGGTGAGTGGGGCTGAGAGACTTCAAAGAAGTGTGACTAGCCCAAGGTCACCCAGCAGCTGCATGTGGGGGAGTGGAGACGCGAACCTGGTTCCCCAGATTACAAGTCTACCACTCTTAACCACTACACCACACTGGCTCCAATGACCATGGCATGTGGTTGTAAACATGCTCAGGGAAATGAGAATTTCCCCCTCCTCATTGGTTAGGTCACTTGGCCAGAGTACACTCTTTTGACTAATCTGGTTTCTGCAGATCCTCTAATATGATATATTTCAACCTGTTTATACCATACTTGATGAGCACTGAGTATTGTTTGTGGTGTGTGATGGCAAAGTTTTGATCTTAGGATCTGTTGGAACCTTGCCTCTCAGAATGGGTCTAGGCAACCCAACACCCCAGACATGATCTAGCCAAATTTAAACACCCTTTGGGCCCATAGATTCCAGTGGGAGAAAATTCAGCAAGCCCTTAGCTTTCCCACCAAAACCAAAGGGAACGAAATGTGTTTAATTTTAGACTAGATTGTATCCTGCTTCCCACATTTAGCCACTGCAATTGCAAAAGAGATTTCAGTAACTTGAAATTAGTTCCAGAACGTATTGTTTTGATTACCAGAAGGTTTCTTTCAACACGCATAAGAAAGAAATGTAAAACTTAATCAAGGAAATATATATATATATATATATATGAGAATATATAAAGGAAAAAGAAATTCAAAATCATTTGGGAGGCATAACAGTTAATTGAATTTCAAATGCTGCAAATATGTTCTCCATAGTGGTTCAATTTTCTTTTTTTTCTGGATTACTGTTGCTCATTCCATTAGCCTAAACATACATGGTTAGCTTTTAGATTACAGTACATTCGTCTAGCTGTTTCTTTTGCTACTTACCCGGCTTCTATCTACCCTTCTCCATCCCTCCCACTCTCACTTCCCCACCCACCCCCATAAAGCCACTCAGTGGCCCTAGCAAGCTCACTTAAAACAGCTACAGGAGAGGCCTGCAGCTACAGCTGGACAATCCAGTGCTTAATGATTTCTGTTTTCCATCATTGCCTCCAGAGGGTCATTAAGAAGTATGATCCCTTCCTTCCGACTCCAACTACAGTGTTGAGTCCCGACTCGAGCAAAGCACCAAAGACATCACTTTGCTTGTTAAAACCACTGCTTTATATTTCCAGCGGCAACAGTGGAAAAGTCTCCGTGGATTTTGTTTTGCTTTGTATATGAGATAACGTTCTCTTTTGGGGGGCCCAAGGGGGGAAATGGTTCTCATTCTACCGTGTTACAAGTATTGTAATATACCCAGGAAATGAGTTTTTAAAGCCACTAAACCTGTTATGAATGCAACTCCCCCGCTCCTTTGAAGGCATTTGGATATTGATTGGTGTTGGCCCCATGATGAGCTACAAAGAGGGAGGGTACGGTACAAAAATGAGAGAGAAAACGTGTTTTTTGAAAAATGCCAAATGCTTCTTCAATCAAGGGTGAATGGAAACTCTATGCTTCTTGGCTCTTGGGTTTGAATCGGGAAAACCTAGTGCATGCGTGGAGAAATCTGTGGCCTTTCATCCTCTCCCATCATCTCTGACTATGTTGGATGGAGTTGGGGGGGACCATCATACCTGCTGTTTCTACTGCCATCTTGTAACATTACCAGATAAGGAAATAACCTCCTCTCCACATTAAATTGCATTGCAGTGGACCCATTTTTAATATATAAATAAGCATCTTTATTGAAAGTTCAGAAAGTACATAATTATATGTGCACTAAACATGGTGAGATGTAAATAAAAGAGAGAAAAAGAAAAAGAGAAACAGAACCCATGTAGAAGGGAAAATAAAGGTGGGGTACCCCAAAACTGTATACTTTACAAGGTGGTTATTGTACTTCACCAGATATTAACCTATTACAGTAAGAATGGATTCCAAATATCATTGCATTTGTCCATGGCAAGTCTGCTTTTACATGCAAGTTGTTCATACGTTGCGAGTTTGTATAAGTCTTCAATCCAATTGTTGAAGGGAGTGGCATTTTTATTTTTCCAATTCATCAGCATCAGTCTTTTTGCTGGTAAGAGCATGGAGAGTCCACAATGGACCCATTTGTTCCACCAGCTTGGAAGCTCCCTTATCCCACCATTGGTCCATCTCACTCAGTATTATCTACACTGATTGACAGAAGCTATTGAGGGTTTCAGACTGGCGCCTTCGCCAGCCCTTATCTGGAGATACCAGGGGTTGAATCTAGGGCCTTTTGCATGCAGTGCTTTACCACTGAGCTATGTCCTGATTGTTCTGCAGCATAAGCTGTTGGTTCGACCTTGTGAACCATTTCATTGACTGCCATATTGTTAAGCAGACCTCATATAGATGAGGGTTTCATTCAAGTGCAAGCCATGTTTCATTGTGAATATGAAATATATTGCAACCACAAACTTCTTCTTCTTCTTCTTCTTCTTCTTCTTCTTCTTCTTCTTCTTCTTATTATTATTATTATTATTATTATTATAAAAAATATACATAGAAAGTATGCTTCAGTTAAGGACTGCATATCACAAAAAAGTATGTGGAGCATTTATGCAACAAATATATGCCTCTAAGCTTAAGGAAGATGCAATGGCTGTGCCTTGTACCACATTTGTTTTGCCCATTTTATCTGCCTTACCCTACCACCTGGATTAGTCAATATGACCTTACATTTGCCCTGGCAAAGTAGGCAAAGTTGCAATTACTTTATCTCCCACCTTGTTGTTGTTGTTGTTCAGTCGTTCAGTCGTGTCCGACTCTTCGTGACCCCATGGACCAGAGTACGCCAGGCACGCCTATCCTTCACTGCCTCTCGCAGTTTGGCCAAACTCATCTCCCACCTTATCTCCTTTTAAAGACAACTAAACTCTTCAGACCTGACAATTCCAACACTGTTGGACTGATTTCAGCCCCATAAATGTATGGTTCGCTTTGAATGATGGACATATTTTAGGTCTAAGATAATATTATAGAACAGTTTTCAGAAATCTGATGCACTTCCCACTTATATCTCACTAATCCTTAACAACAGCTATGAAAGCATGGTTAGTAATACTATCTCAAAATTTCAGATTGGGCGTGGTAGTGGTTCTGAGGCTGAAAGTGGTTCTGAGGCTAGTGCCTGGCTGAAGTGAATTTTATTGGGCAACTGCCCAGCTCAGAGACTATAATCTTATTCAGCCATTCCATGAATAAGGAAATGTTCCAGCTTCAAGGAAATGTTATAGGAGTTCTAGGCTTAACACCAATGTAGTGCACCAGCATTCATATCTTGTGACATCTCAAATCATTGAAACATCTCAAAAAAACCCAACACATTAAGAACTTAGATATTATGCTACTGATTTCAATTGCTGTGTATTTTTGCTAACAGCTTTTTAAATGTTGGGTTTGCATGTTTTCTAAGTCAGTTTGTGCTAAAGAAACCTGTGGATGAACATCAACCACATATTCAGTTTGGACTCTGATTTGGCATTGTGAAATCACCTAATTGGGCCCAGGGGTCTGAGTCTGCATCATTCTCCCCCAACTCCATTCAGTACTGGGAAATAAAAAAGGGGTTTTTTTGACAGATGTGGAAGAAATTTGCAAGCATAGTAGCCTCTCTAGAGTGCTTCCCAAATCATAGGCAAATTGGTCCAGAGGCCTTTATGTTGGACACCTCAAAAAGGTGGGATTTCCCTCCAAAGGAACAGCCTCTAACATTGGGGAGGGGGGGGAGATTTGCATTGAATTTGCAAGCAAGCTCATGCCTTCTGATGGCACAAATCCCACCAAATTTCAGAGGGATAGCTGCAATGCTTCTACCACAAGGGCAGCTCTTGCAGTTTGGGGATCTGATGCATCTACCCACCCAATCATTATTGGGAAATCAAAAAGAACAACTGATTCCCCCCCCCCCCTTTCGATAGAAATGGATGACATATGGGGCAAAGTAGCCCTCCAGTATGGCTAAAGCATTTCTAATTACATACAAATATGTACAGGGTCATTTGTGCTAGAGACCTCCAAAATTCTAGGGGCAGAATTGGTTGAAATTTGCAGGCAACATGGCCTCTTCTGAAGGCATGAATCCTGCCAAATTTTAGAAATTTAGCTGCAATGGTAGCCATTGCAGTTTCAGGGTGCTGGAAATGACTTGATTTTCCCAGGTGTTTTGTGGGCAATCAGTGTGAAACTTGTAGATCTGGGGACCATGCCCCAAAGTAAGAAACCTGCCAAAGTCGAGACAAATAGGTCCAGGGACTTCTATGTTAGACAGTTGATTCGGGGTGAGAAGAATTGAAGGGCTTTTGCCATTCTCTCTGCTTACAAGTGAGATGTCAGTCATGAAGGAATTTCCCCTTCCTGATCCCGGTATTTCCCTTAAGTTAACGTATGTGTTGAATTTGCAAAGCTGCTCTGTCTCCATCTCCCACTGCATCACTGGGGCATGATGAAATGCTTCAGGAGGTCTGTTTCAATGTATGCAACTTGTATACATCCCAATTTGCCTCTGGATTCATGTGAATCCAACACATTCCCCTAGTATTAGCAGTTTTTTTTCTATTACTGAGTAGAAGCAAATATATTATAAAATGATGCAATTAAAAAATAGAACTTAAAAAAAAGAAAACAATACCCCCACCTCAAATAATGTTTATGGGAAATGCCATGTTTACTTTATGTTCTTTTTCTTCATCCTGACATAATACTGCTGCGGGAACAGGTTGAGTTCTGAAATGGTTATTAAGATGCCACTAAATCTCTAGTTTTTTTCGGGGGAAATGTTCTGCATATCTTCGGGTTTTTTTAAAAAAAATATGTCAGCATTGTTTTGTTTTGTTTTTGTGTGTGTTTGTTGTGGGAAGCAAAAAAATGCTTCAATGAAGCTGACATCTACTGGTGGTGACCTTAGTCAACTTTTCTTTTCTTTTTACTTCCTATAGACTGTACATCCTATAGGGATTTCTTGAAGATAAAGCATATCAGCATCAAGGGTATTGAGCTTTCCTGAAAACTTATTTATGCAAGGCATCATGCACATGCATAGCAATGCTGAGTGTATCAGTCAGACAGACTATATCTAAGGCTAAAAATGAGTGCTGTATCCCGGAGAGGATTACGGTTAGAGGATTAATAAAACATGTTGTAAATGTCAAGCCTGTTCATTACAGAATTGCAGGAAGTGCCTTGTACGTAGTAACCAATTCTGAGATATGCAAATAGTATATTTATGGTTAACAGACTGGCCCTAAGAGAAAAAGCAGATTCATAAGAACATATGAGAACCCTACCTGCCCGCAGACTGTCTTGCCAGGGTTGTGCATGCTCTAGTTATCTCCCACTTGGAATACTGCAATGCACTCTACATGGGGCTACCATTGAAGGTGACCCGGAAACTACAAATAATCCAGAATGCAGCAACTAGACTAGTGACTGGAAGTGGCCACCGAGACCATATAACACCAGTCCTGAAAGAACTTCATTGGCTCCCAGTACGTTTCCAAGCACAATTCAAAGTGTTGATGCTGACCTTTAAAGCCCTAAATGGCCTCAGCCCAGTATACCTGAAGAAGCATCTCCACCCCCATTATTTAGCCCAGACACTGAGGTCCAGCTCTGAGGGCCTCCTGCAGTTCCTTCCTTCCTTCCTTCCTTCCTTCCTTCCTTCCTTCCTTCCTTCCTTCCTTCCTTCCTTCCTTCCTTCCTTCCTTCCTTCCTTCCTTCCTTCCTTCCTTCCTTCCTTCCTTCCTTCCTTCTTAAATTTATATCATGCTCTTTCCTCCCAAATAACTTTAGGGCAGCAAACACTCAAGCAATAAGATAATTGAAACATCAAAATATTATCTAAAACCACCTGAAAACAATTCCAATACAGATGCAGACTGTATTTCTGTAGGGAACTGTATTGTTCAATTCAGAGAGGGATGTTTGTTTGTTTTTTTACACATATTGTTCCAGGGGATGCAAATTAACTAGATTTACATTAAAAAGTGAACAAATTTCTTTCCCATCTCTAATTACAAGACACACCAGAATTATTTAACTGTAGGATCAGCTATTTATTAGGGCCACCAAAACATCAATTTTGTGCTGGTTGCAACCGTGCATGTCAGCTTTTAAAGATTTCACCCTCCATTTCCTAATAAAAAATGGTGGATGCCGACATGCTGTGCACATTCAAGGAGAAGCTGCAACCAGCAGTGTCACTGAATTAGCTGAACTGTAACTCTTACAACTAATTATGTGTTGCTCTTTAGCCACCTCATTGCCGAAGAGAAAAGATGACAGTTCAAATGCGCTAGAAGAGAAGTTATGCAAAGCTGGGCTCCTTTCAGAGCCTCAGTGAATTAACTGGAGTAAAGCTAAGTAAAGATTAATCCCTCTGTTGTATGCATGTGTACATTTTAATGAGACCTGCAGGGTAGCAGGGCATTGTATTAGGTGATTGAGCTAATGCTGCCAAAACTGTTGCCTTTTTTTCATTTTCTTTTTAAAGTGAAGATAAACTGTACAAAGCTGGAAGAACTACAAAATTTGCATGCTCTCCACGTGTATTTGAACATGGTTTTCTTTTCGTGATGGCCCCATCTAGTGCTACAGTTTCCAGAAATATTTAATGGAAATATAGGACCGATTCACAGGTGTGTGTGTGTGTGTAGCCCCCTGCACCATTCTTTTGCAAGCCCCACTTATTTCTATTAAAGCACAATCCTATAGCAGTAGGGGACAGAGAATCCACCCTGAAAGAACTACCAGATCCAGAGTCCTGCTGGTCTCTTTATCTCTCTGATAAGAACAGAGTTACAGCCATAATATGTATGTAATGTGTGCTCTGCAAACTTTCTAAAATGAGGACATGGGAGATGGCAGCAACAGATATTCCACGGGCTGTGATTTTCTTGTTTCAGTATTGAAGCTGAAATGAAACCCGGTTTTGAAGGAAAACCCCATACTCAAATGTTCATTGTGCAATCAAATCACATCTATTATTTGTTTTAAATAGTGTAAATAGAGACAAGGTAGTCCTCAACCATACTAAATGCTGCATTCATTGGGTTTTCCCAGAACCTGTGATTCTTAATCCACCTTCTGCACTGTTCTCCTCAGTATCAGGAAGAGTAGATGGAAGATTATGGGGAATCCATTTGTTTCACAAGAGAGCTGTCCAACCTCACCAGGTGCTGATTTGCTAGTCGTGAGTAGGTGACTTTTTTTTAACCAGGAGAAAATTTGTTTCAGCTTTGCTCTTTTAGAAAAACAAAATTCTTTCTCTTCTACTCTACATTATTGAGTTAGCATTTAGATGCAAAGTAATGTTAATGCTCCCCAACAATAGGTAGCTGGAAATAAATGCAGTGCTGGAGGGTTCCTTATGAAGAGTTTTAATGCATTTACTCCATTTATTGCAAGCAAAGTTAAGGGACTGGAGTTTTCCTCTAATATTCTGTGAATTGTACAACTGTTACTATGATTCATATGCAGCCTTTAGAGTGTGTATTTATTCCCCCTGAGGCGGTGGGGGGGAGTGGTATTATTATTCCTATGAATATGTATGGTTCAAACACCATCACATCTGCAAAGAGTAGCTAAGTTGAAGTATCTCAAATTAGTTTTGACTTCTATTTTTTCACCTCGCTCCCTCTCTCTCTCTCACCTTCTGTTAACCAAGCGCATGAATACATGATAGGGGGGAAAGATCCTGTCTATGGGGGAAATCCATGGGAAAGAACTAATTCTCCCGTCACTCAAGTAGTTACAAAACAAGACAGGCATAGATTGAAGGTGAATGTTAATGATGAAGGAAGCAGCCAGATGGCTCAACGTTTCTTGAGGTAGTTCATCACACTTTATTATTCAGAGAAAATTGTCTTTGATAAATGGATATGGCGTTAAACACTTATTCAAGCAACATGTGGTCACCTTTAATTATGGTCAGAGAGGATATCTTTGTCTGATTTCTGTCACATTGTTGAACATGTTGAGGGCAACGGTGACAGAAAATGAGACTATTAATGTGTGTGTGAGAGGGAGAGGGAGAGAGAGAGAGAGAGAAGGAAAATCAATCGTATGTAGCATTGATTTTCTCCTAAATGTCAAAGAAAGAGTGACAAGGTACTTGATTACTGTTGAACTAATCTCCATTTGGAATATGTTAGCTCAAGACAATAGGATAATTAATGTATTTTTATTACTGCCCTGCAGTGTTCTTAAAACTCTTCTTATCTGTGAAAGCTGTTGCGGTTCAGTGGCTAAAAAACTGAGTGATGAAGCAGGAAGTCCCACGTTGAACTCTTGTCTTTTTTCCTCACCCTCCCAAGCAGATTTGGGGAGGCAGTGGGGGAAGAGAGGAGTGGGAAGCCCTGTTGCACTAGCAGAATCCTTGCGCTGGCTTCCGCTAATGCACCAGGCTAGTTGAATCTGGCTCTTTGAAATTAATGGACCTAATGTAGTCATGTTTATCTATTTCCGTGAGCCGACTCTGAATAAATCTTAGTTGAATACTTCCCATTGAAACTGATAAATATGACTAACCTTGGCCTCTGTATTTCAGTGGTTCTTCTCTAAGTATAACTTAGTTAGCTAGAGCCCCACTGCCTTCCATGAAAGCATACCTAGGTTTTCCAAGTGATCCATCCAGATCCTGAGCAGATCTTGACCCAGGGTTGCTTAGCTTTAGCATGTTAACTGTATCATGTCCCTAAGGTACTACTGTTGTGCCCAAAATTCCTCTCATTGTAAAAAACATCATTTCATAGGCAGAGGGCCTTCTTGGTAGTCACACCTGCCCTGTGGAATGCCTGCCCAACAGATGTCAAGGAAACAAACAACTACAGTGGTACCTCGGGTTAAGTACTCAATTCGTTCTGGAGGTCTGTTCTTAACCTGAAATTGTTCTTAACCTGAAGCACCACTTTAGCTAATGGGGCCTCCCGCTGTCGCCGCCACGTGATATCTGTTCTCTTCCTGAAAGAAAGTTCTTAACCCGAGGTACTATTTCTGGGTTAGTGGAGTCTGTAACCTGAAGTGTCTGTAACCTGAAGCGTCTGTAACCCAAGGTACCACTGTATTTTACTTTTAGAAGACATCTGAAGGCAACCCTGTTTAGGGAAGTTTTTAATGTTTAATGTTTGTCAGGTTTTTAATATTCTGTTGAGAGTTGTCCAGAGTGGTTGAGGAAACCCAGCAAGGTGGGTGGGGTATAAATTCTAATACTAATACTAATACTAATACTAATAATTCCTATCAATTGATTGGGAGAGGGAGAAGAAAGAAACAAAGTTTTAAAATTATCAAGAGAAAGCGGAAATTTCAATGAAAATTTCATGGGTGGGATGTGACAGTTTTGTTGCACTTACTTTGCTTTTGAAGAGGCTGAGAAAGATATTTGTGATTGGTCTTTCTTTCCTTTCACAAATAAGCTCTCGAGGAGTGGGGTGTCTTCTCAGCCACCTACACTTTCTGAAAACTCAACAACATCCTTTTCTGGGCTTTGCTGGTAAGCAATGAAAGATGGGGAGGTTGCCTGCTACGTGTATGACAGCTGTTGATCTTTTTTTATATATATAAAAAAACAAAATAAAAAAACAACCCATTGTGAAAAGATTTTATTTAAGGTAAATAAACTTTCGTTTAAAACAAAATCAGTAAACTTGCTAATCTCAGGCCCTCAGTAGCCAGCCTCCTTGGCTTCCTACACTTCAGTTACCTAGAAGATTATCTCACCCACTTCATACCCAACTAATGTGGATGCGGGTGGCGCTGTGTTCTAAACCATTGAGCCTCTTGGGCTTGCTGAACAGAAGGTCAGTGGTTCAAATCCCTGCGATGAGATGAGCTCCCATTGCTCTGTCCCAGCTCCTGCCAACCTAGACATTCGAAAGCACACCAGTGCAAGTAGATAAATAGGTGCCACTGTGGCGGGAAGCTAAACGGCATTTCCGTATGCTCTGGTTTCCGTCACGGTGTCCCGTTGCGCCAGAAGCGGTTTAGTCATGCTGGCCACATGAGCAGAAAGCTGTCTGTGGTCAAATGCCGGCTCCCTCAGCCTGAAAGCGAGATGAGCGCCGCAACCCCATAGTTGCCTTTGACTGGACTTAACCATCAAGGGGTCCTTTCCCTTTCCCTTTACCCAAGCAATAACTGTGCTCTATCACTGCAGATACCAGCCTATCAGGAGGTCCAAACCACACAATGTCAGAAATGAGCTTTTAGTGTGATGGTGCATACCTTTTCAATTTCCTTCCCATTAGATATCAGACAGTCAGTTTTTCAATTGTATTTTCAGTGACTACTAAGGGCGCTCCTCTTTCAAGAAGCCTCCTAAATGTAGAACTTTAACCCAGTTGGTAACTGTCATGGGTTTATTTGATTTTATGTATGTTACATTGTTTTAAACTATATATATGTATATGGTTTAAGCACCAGGATGAATAGAACATATTACACGAAACACCTGTGACTGCTGCAATACAATTTATATCACTGAATGCAAACAAAACCCCACCACAACAACTATGGGATGTCATAATCAGCATGTAGGTGAAAGCTACAAGCAGCCTATGTTGTAGGCAGTTTTGACCAAAAGAAAAAGTGGAGCAAGGTGCGGCTGGACACTTTAATCCTGAGTACCACAGCCTGTCAGTCTTACCAATAATTGCTACAGAGATGCCAACAATGTGAGCAAAAGGGAAAACATCTGTCTGTGCCCACTGGACACATTGATACCTCATCGCCTCGACCCTATAGTACCAGCATCACTTAGCTCCAGCAAATGAAAGCATCCCCTCCTCAAAGCTCTAGAACTGCCGCCATGGAAACAGCATCCTTTCTATGAGAGCAACTGATGAAGGCAGCAGCCCAAACATTTTGCTGGAATAATTTAAAATTATTTATAATTTAAAATTATCACACACACACACACACATTCATGTATATGTTCTGCATTTGTTTGAACTGGATAGCTGTTTTACATAGATGCTTTTATCACATTGTAGATCGATTTTATTACATTGTAGATGATGATGATGCTTTGACTGACGTTTTGGCAGATCAGTGTCAGGGTAACGCTCCATATTGCGAAGGCAAACCTCTCACAAAACATGCCACAGCATGCCTGGGAGTGTCATGCTTGCTTTCGCTGACCTTTTGCCTTCTTGGCTGGAAGAGAGGGTTTTTCCCTTGACCTTTTGTCCTTCCGCAAACTGTTTGCTTAGACGCGTCACTTGGCTGGAGCATGACGAGCAGATCAGACTTTGTCTGACGTCAGGGGAAGCACCCGTCTTGACACGTGTATCGCTAATGCTGGAAATGTGCCTTGCTGGAAATATGTTAAGTTCAGGGTGGTTTCACTACTGTTTCCAATTGTTGACTTCTGCTAATAAAAGAGGCTCTGCAAAGCTAGCCGGCAGCTTGCTTGCTTGCTCCTGCACAGCTCACACGCATTCAACTCCCGCGTCTTCTTCCGTTATTTCTGCAATCAGGAAGCATGGGGAGCCATAGAGGGTGCAGGATGCTGTAGAGATGATTAATGGGGAGAAAGAAAAAAACATGCACCACCCTCAGCTACCTCACAGCAATAAGCTAAGCCCCACAGCCACCAGAATTAAAAAGACGTTTTCATAGTGCCTTGTAAATGGTACAGAAAAATGGAAGCCTCTTTCACATGACAGGAAAGCTTTTAATGTTTGGTGGATTGTTGTATTTTAGTATTTTGTTGGAAACTGCCCAGAGTGGGTGGGGAAGCCCAGCCAGATGGGCGGGGTATAAATAAATAAATTATTATTATTATTATTATTATTATTATTATTATTATTATTATTATTATTAAAACGGGGGATGCATTTTGGTACAGTGCTGCTTCCAGCAATGCCAAAGGACCAATGTATGGAAGATATTGCTGATCTACCTTACTGTGTTATTGCTGGGACTACTGAGAAATGTGATATGCTTGTGTAAGCTAAAGCACGGAATAAATATGATTTCTATTGTTCATTGATTCAGATAGCACTTGACTGCGAGAAACGCTTCCATGTGGCAACTGTTCTGTTTCTGTTGTGTTTATCCGCAGGCGGAATATCTGTGCACCAACACTGTGCCCAGTGGCGGAGGAAGCCTTTTCGCTGCCCAGGGCGGCGGCGCGGAGGCCCCCCCCCGGGGGCGGGGCACGACACGTGCGTTGTGACGTCACGGTGAACGTTGGATACGGCATGGAGGCGAGGGGCGGGCGGGCCAGCAAGGAGGGGTGTCATGCCAGCGACAAGCGTGATGCCCCTCCTCACTGGCCCGCCCCTCGCCTCCATGCCGTGGCTCCACAGGCCAGCCAGCGCCGAAAAAAGGCGCTGAAGGGGGAGGAGGAAAGCAAAGCAGGTGCTTGAAAGCGCATGCTTTCCTTTCCTTTCCTTTTTCTTTAAAAAACTGGCTGAGCGAGGTTTTGGAGGCACCAGTCGTGGGGGTAGGGCCCTGCCTCGAGTGTCACCACCCCCCGGGCAGTACCCGGGGCTGACCGCCCCCTATGCCCCTCCTTGCTACGCCCCTAGCTGTGCCTCTTTTACATCTTCTGGCAGCGGTTTGGAGTTATTGTTTAGTCATAAAATGAAGTTGGGATTATTACTCGCAATTTGGTGGACTTATGTTTCACCCGCCCCATGCCTATAACATTCTTTTGACGTGTTTCCATTGGCATCCTGACAAAGCTCTTGCTGCAAGCAACCAGTCGCACTTAATCTGCAGCTCTCAAAATGGACACACATCCCCATTCATATAAAAAAAGATGCTGTCAGCAAGTTCTCCGATGAGTGTCGTGGCACACATTTAGACGCACCTTCTTTGTTCTGTGCACAGTTCCCCATACAGATGGGAATCCCTTCCTGGCTCGGGGCATGTGAGCGCCCATTCTTAATGTTACAAATTAAATTTGAAGAACTGGGTGGGAACTGATGGGTGTTACAGTTCATTCCCTTGCTTTCGTTGCAGAAGTTCATCTGGCCGATGAGACGTTTGGGTGAGAGGTAGGCTTTCCCTGTTTGTTGAGACCTAGTAAAGCATAAATAAACTTTCTCCATATGCCTCTCAGTTATTGCATGTTGAGGTCCCCAAGCCACCCCCCAAAAAATTCACACTTCAGACATAATTTTTGTTTGGGTTTTTGGCAATAATTTAGGCCATAACTTTATTAAAATACAAATTATGTGAGTGGTTGTGTAGGCATTGGTTCAGACTAGCTGTCCACCGGGACAGAGCTGACTTTCGGCCAGCGACGGGAGAATGCCATCTGGGGAGAGTTAAGGAGGCTGGGGGTAGAGCCCTCCCTCTCCCCAGACGTCACAGGGGCTCTTGCATGGCCCTGTCCCCCTACTGGGGGTTCGGGCAAAAGCATGACGAGCCCATGGATTCCTTTAACGGAATTCCCTGCACACCATCATCATTCTGGAGGGGGGGGGACCACCCTTCCAGTAACCAACACAATAACCAATGCCTAACCGCCAACCTTACAAGTTGTGACTAGTTGCTACTGCAGCAGGCGAAAACCAAATGGCAACAGCCAATCAGCCAAATGGACAAAATTCCTACTGGGCCCCTGCCCCAAAAGCAGACGACCCCATGACAGGCAGTTGCAAGGTCTATGCAGAGGCTTAAAATAAAGGGAGGGTGGGTGGGTGGGAGATCCAAAGCACGCAGCCAACAGAAGGATCACCTTGCGTGCAGAGCAATATAAAGGACGCTGGGCTGTCCATCACAACATCGCAACATTTAATTCTCCCCAGCAACACACCAGGGTCCTATTGAAGCTGTGGCCAGCTAACTAACCCCGCCCAGCTACCAGACAGGTGGCTTGCAAGCCCCCACAGCAACACGTTCTCTCCCAAGGGAGAACCCGATTTGCCAGTTATAGAGACCTGCCATGAAAGATCAGTGTGTTTCTCCTCAATAAAGCCATAAGATAAAAGTTGAGGCCTCTTGGATCAGTGTCCTATACGTCCTTGCTCTCTTGTGTAGCCATGCCCTTCCAAGAAGAAGAAGAAACATTTCCTCTTCTCCCTAGCTGCCATGTTACCCCACCACCAACAGCACCAAACTCCTCTTTGTGCTACCTGTCAATGTTCCATTGCTGATGGCTTCCTGCCATGAGCAGTCAGGAAGCTCACAAACAGTCCAGACCAACAGAGCAGCTCAGCCAATCACTGGGAGCAGGGAGAAAGAAAGCGATAGCCCCAAATAATACCGTCAAATGCACATCTCATCCAGCTTTTGGGTCTGAGCCAGCGCTGACTGAGCTGCATGATGTTCATACGCTGAGGTTTGCCTGAAGACTTGTCATACATAACCAGGTAATGTGCGTACATTATTGCACTGGGCGGAAATGAGACTTCAGCTCTACTGAAGCAAGAAAATAATGCGCTTCCCTATCTTCCCGAAACAATTTCATTATTTGCAGAGCAGCTTTCCTTCAGCTTTTGCTCTCTCCACCCGCATCACAGCTCCTCCTGACAGTCACAATTAGAATTTAGCTCATGCTTCCTGGGCTGCTCTAAATCAATGAGACATCCTGACTTATGATTTCTCATTTCTCTTGGACCCTGTTTGTGCCAGCCTGGAGTACGTTCTGTGTTTGCGCTACCTCTCGTCTCCCCTTTCTCTCTCCCCCCCCTAACTTCCCATTAAAATAAAAACTAGCTTTAACTTGTTGCATTCCTGTGGCAGAAAGGGCACCGTGCAGTAGTAATAGTGACCCGAGTGAGATGTGGGGTTTACTTTTACTTCTTTAAAATTTTCTCATTTTTCACTCTTTCTCCCCACCTCCCTGCTTTAACCAACTGCGTCGGCCGGCACTCGGCTTCAAAGAGCGATGTGTCTGAAGGCAATTTTCACAACTCTTCCAACACCTCTTATTCAAGGTACTCAATTCTGGCTCCATCAGGCAATTCCATGTCCAGAGTTGCCGTGAAATGTAATGGGAAACTTATACTGCCTGTAAGAACCCATCAGCGTAATGGGAAATGCCAAGCCATTTTCAAGGAGAGGAGTCTCCGTTTGAGGGAGTGCGTGATACACCCTCACACACAAACTGAGGAAATGTGCTTGAATACAACAGAATCACCTTTATCTTTAGGTGAAACTCGAAAAATTAGAATATCATGGAAAGGTTCATTTCTTTCAGTAATTCAACTTAAAAGGTGAAACTAATATATGAGATAGACTTGTGACATACAGAGCGAGATATGTCAAGTCTTTATTTGTTATAATGGTGATTATTGTGGCGTACAGCTGATGAGAACCCCAAATTAACAATTTCAACTTTGGGGTTCTCATCAGCTGTACGCCATAATCACCACAATTATAACAAGCAAAGGCTTGACATATCTCGCTTTGCATGTCATGAGTCTATCTCATATATTAAACTCCAGTAGCTAATGAAAACAATTGCTTACATAAATTGACTTTTCCATAATATTCTAATTTTTCGAGTTTCACCTGTAGGCAACCCACAGTCCTTTAAAAAAAGATAGATAATAATAATTTAAATGAACTGCTACCTTATTCTACACTTTTTAAAAAGTCAAAGCGAAATTATATATAATGAAATGAAAAGGATGTTTAAAATAACCTTTGTAACAAACAAACACAGAGAAGCTTTTCTTTTGGGAATTTTAGGGACAGACTACCTAAACTGCATAGAAACTTATTCATGTATATGACTACAGCGGCAAGAACGTTACCTGCCCCAAAATGGAAAGAAGCAAAGGAAGAATGGATACTAAAATTTATGGAATATGCAGATATGGTGAAATTTACTGGAAAAATAACAAATCAAGATAACATTTAAAAATAATAATAATGGAAATGGTTTATCAGATTTTTACAGCTAAATTGTAAACAGATAAAAAACATTGGCAGGATTATTGTAATAACCTGCAGTTTCATAAGAGTATACTGTATATTTAAAGAAGATGAATAAATGAGCCAATTAAGTCAATTCAGATATGCGGAAGATATTAAAAAATAAATTTAAGGAACCGCAGAAAGAGGGGGGAGGAAGTCAAGTTTTGAAATGTCAAAATGATTGTAAAATTAGTGGAATGTATAAACCTGAAAAGTATAAAAAATAAAATAAAAAGTCAAAGTGACCCAACCTAGACTGAATTATTGCATGGAAACTCACCCTTGTGAGGAAGGGCTGTCGCTGAGTGGTTCAGCATCTGCTTTGCATGTGGAAGTTATTATATGAAGAGCATCTTCAGATAGGACTGGGCATATCCTCTGGCACAGAACACAGGAGAACTGCTGCCAGCCAGAGTGGGCAACACTGAACTAGCATGCTCCATACTGAGAGTTTAATGTCTGTGCATGAGCTGGAGTTTCAGAAACAATCTAGAAAGCTCAGTGTAAATCTCTCTCTCCTCCCTCCCTCCCTCCCTCCCTCCCTCCCTCCCTCCCTCCCTCCCTCTCTCTCCCTCTCTCTCTCTCTCTCTCTCTCTCTCTCTCTCTCTCTCTCTCTCTCCATATTTACTGTTTCTCCTAAAATAAGACACCGTCTTATATTTTTTCCCCTCAACAAAACACAGTATGGCTTATTTTCAGGAGATGTCTTATTTTAACCGCGTCGCATTGGTACGCTGCATAGCCACGCCTCTCCAGGCTGTTTTAATGGGAGGTGCTGCGTCACTATGGCTTATTTTCGGGGTATGGCTTATTTTCGGGGAACGGCCTATATTTCGCAAATGCATAGAAATCCTGCTATGGCTTATTTTATGGCTATGTCTTATTTTAGGAGAAACACGGCATATCAATTTAGCAGGGGTTGGGAACCTAAATAGGCCTCCCCATTTAGCCTGTAAGCCATGCCCACTTGTCCTGACATCATATGGGCAGGTAAAGATGTAGCTCAGGCTTCCTCAACCTCGGCTCTCCAGATGTGTTTGGACTACAACTCCCATGATCCCTAGCTAGCAGGGCCAGTGGTCAGGGATGATGGGAATTGTAGTCTCAAAACATCTGGAGGGTCGAGGTTGAGGAAGCCTGATGTAGCTGAATCAGGGTTTTGGGAGGCACCACCAATCATATTGCCTGGACTCATGTAGCTCTGTGTGTGGTGCATTGCACATCCCACCAATAGCTGATGGTCTGCCTGAGCAAAAACAGGTCACCTTATGTTACAATGACACCAGGTGATTGACAGGTGAAGACATCTTTGTTCTGGATCACAGCTGATGCACTTAATCACTACAACTGTGTGCTTATTACAGGGACAACGCAAACAGAGATATTAAGGCTGCAGTCCTAAAGTGGTAGTTGAAAACTGAAAGTGGTTCAGCCATCACACTGGGCTCACACTGGCATGGAAGAAGTTTTGTATTCCTTCATCAGTTTTGCAAAACAGCTTCCGAGAATAAAATCAGAGGTTGAGATTTTGACCAGCCCCTCAGCTGGTTTATATCTTTGCCTGGTTTAGGAGCATGTCAGGCAGCCAAGAATCCATAGATTCTTGGGGTGCCTCAGGGTTCTGTCCTCTCCCCCATGCTTTTTAACATCAATATGAAGCTGCTGGGAGAGATTATCAGGGGGTTTGGGCTGGGCGTCCATCAATATGCGGATGATACCCAGCTCTACCTCTCTTTTAAATCTGAACCATGTGTGATATTTTAATGTATTTTGATTTTTGTTGGAAGCCTCCCAGAGTGGCTGGGGAAATCCAGCCAGGTGGGCGGGGTATAAATAATAATAATAATAATAATAATAATAATAATAATAATAATAATAATTATTATTATTATTATTATTATTATTATTATTATTATTATTATATACATACAAGCTGTTTTCTTCCCCTCCCCTGAACACAGCAGCACCCTTTGAAGCACCCTGCCACACCTACGTTTTGAACCTATCCACTTCAGTCACTGGAGCTTTCTGCGGTGGCTGAGAGGAGAAAACCAGCATTGGATCTCTCTATCTGATGCCAGAGCGCACACTCTCCCTCCCTCTCTATCTTCCTCCCTCTCTACCTCCCTCTCTGATGTTGGAGAGAGAGATCTAATATATCCTAGGAACCCTTCCAGGGGCCATAGGATTGCAGCCTAAATTCTTAAAGCAAAAGGGTTTTTGTGTTTTGTTTGCTTCCATCCTTTCAACTGCTTTGATATGATTCAAAACATTGCTGTAATAATGGAAGGTTTAGAAGGGTAGCATTTGTTGCAGCTGAGCGATGTCAGGTATTACGTTCCAGTTTGAGCCTATGTGATATAAAGGTGTCTTATATCTCTATACCCATAAGTTGTTTTTTATATACAGTGGTACCTCGGGTTACAGACGCTTCAGGTTACAGACTCCGCTAACCCAGAAATAACGCTTCAGGTTAAGAACTTTGCTTCAGGATGAGAACAGAAATTGCGCAGCGGCGGCGCGGTGGCAGCGGGAGGTCCCATTAGCTCAAGTGGTGCTTCAGGTTAAGAACAGTTTCAGGTTAAGAATGGACCTCCAGAACGAATTAAGTTCTTAACCCAAGGTACCCACTGTATATATATCTCATTTCCAAAGTTCTTGGATCATATCTCATCTCTGTTGCAATTATTAATTCTTCAGGATATGTCTTTTGGATATTTGCAGCTTGGTTTCAAAAGAAATCTCAGTGGATTATATCCAACTAAGCTGTTCCCTTGGAGCAAGGACTTCTTCCTGTGCAGTAGCGCTTTCACTCCCTGTGTGCCCTTCAAATCTGTTCTGGGGCTTTCCCTGACTCTCCAGACCAGATGATGGGACATGGGGAGAGGAGTTGGAGAGGAGAGCATGTCCCGTCCCATTGCACAGGTGGAAATCCTTGTGCTGACGGAACAACCTTGTTGTATACTACCCAGTTTTTATAAAATCCATCTTCCATAGCAAATACTGCAACGTCTATTATTTTACAATTATGTGGCGCTTATGGCACAGTTACCTACCTGTTGCACTTCTCCAATTAATGCATAATCTTGATTTTTACATATTGCCATTTGTCATTCTAGCTATTTACCTAAATAATTGAGTATTCTCCCTGGGCTTAGCTATTTGGAGTTCAGACAAGCTGAACTGCTGCACAGCGGGACAGGTAGATAGTTCTGGTCAATTGAATTATGTAAATAGCAAATCGGGTTCTTGGGAATTAATTTGTCAGAGCACTTCCAAGAACTGTGCAAAGTTCATATCATCCTTCAGTTTGTGTATGTGTGTGTGTGTGTGTCCCCCTTCTGTTATGCAAATGAAAATGTAGCATATTACAATGTCTTGATAAAAAATGGTAAGAAAACCAAGTAACCATGAAACTTTCTCTATTTTCTTATTTTTATCCAGGGTACCGGAGCTCAGGCAATCTGAGTTTCAGTTCTCTGCTCTTACAGAAAGCATTACTATTTAAAATCCTGATTAAGCATGTCTCTGGGGAGATGGACTGATAGAGTCAGAATTGTGACCCACTAAGCTCGCTTCAGCCCCACAAGCCTTGCATACCATATTGACATGTATAGTGTTACTGACATCTCATCTGTTTTTTAAATATATTTATGATTTACAGTTTTATACATTTCAATAATTCTACAATCATTTTAACATTTCAAAACTTGACTTCCTCCCCCCTCTTTCATGCTGTTCCTTATTTTCGGCATATTCTAAATTAACTTAATTTAAACAAAATAAAATAAAAAATTCTTTCCAGTAGCACCTTAGAGACCAACTAAGTTTGTTCTTGGTATGAGCTTTCGTGTGCATGACCTGGAAGCTGTACGCCAGCTCCCTCGGCCAGTAAAGTGAGATGAGCGCTGCAACCCCAGAGTCGGACACAACTGGACCTAATGGTCAGGGGTCCCTTTACCTTTACCTTTATCCCTGTAATTCTCATTGATTTGAATGAGAGAATTGGGCACATGTTGAAATGTCCCCCACTGAAAACAAACCAACAAGAAGACCTGGAGGACTTCATCTAGTGCAGGATTATGTCTATCCCATGATGCTGCTTTGGGATGAGGGAGAACATGTTCCAGTGGTACTGGCAGATTTGCAGAGCACCAATTTTATGTGCTGGGAGCTTTTGTGAGAGCAGAGGCCTCATCGTGTGCAGAATGTGGAATCCATACAACTTTGTTTTGGAATTTGACACCATTGCCAACAGGGGTGCCAACTTGAATAAAATATGGGGGGGGCGGGAGGTAAACCCTGCCCTGCATAATCGATCACATTGTGCGGCGCACACAATTAGAATGGCAATGCCCATCCAATTTGGGGGGCCTGGCTCCCTCAAATATCTCAATGGGGGGCAAAGGTACCTTAGCCCCTAGGAGTTGGCTCCTTTCATTGTTGAAAGCGCTGCTTTCACTTTGTAATAAAAAGCTCTGGGTTTTCCCCCCTTCCATATATTAAACTTAAACAATGTCAACAATTCCACATATTATTAACATATTTGCTATGCAATGCAGCGAGTCCTTTCCGGGAGAAGAGCCTCTGGCAAGTTGCTGTCTCCAAAGCTCTGTGAAGAAGGTAATTATATTTTTCCCCCTACCCCAACTCCTCTTGTTCATAATGTTCTGAGATTTATGAATGAAAAATTATATGGGACAAATGCAAATGACAGGTTGCATCCCTTTCAGAACTGGCATCATGTTCTTCATGTCTGGGAATATTAGCTTAATGAGGAGACAAAAACGACACCGAGACAATTATCTCCCTTTGTTTAAAAAAAAAAAATAGGAAAGAGAAAGAGCTACTGAAAGCCTGTAATTGTGTGGGATAATCCATAGTTGATACAAAACCTCATTCTTGAGCTTTTATAAACCTATAACAGTCAAATTGATTTGAGTGAAGCAACAGGGATTGTCATTTTAGAGGCTGTAACTTAATTTTTGCTAATTTCATCAGTGGGGGGGGGTCCTTAAATATAAGTTTTTGGGTGTGAGGAATTCAAATCTGCTATTATTATTGTGATTGGACAAGATTTAGCTTGGTAGGTCTACATTTGATGAAGAAGCACATAAACTGCTTTCGGAAAACCAAATAATTTCAGTTTTACCTTATGAAAATGTCAGGTACTTCTAAATAAAAATAAATAATATTAATATATGATACATAATGTTACCTCAAGTACTTGGCAATCATTTTTAATGATTCCTATGCAATTTTACACACATTTTACTTACGAAGCAAAACTAAATCATATTAATTGAACCAAAATATATTTTGCATTCCCAAGTCATGTTCCAACATTTTAGTGCCCCTCATTTTGGGAATTTGAAAGCTCAGAAATTCACCATTCCCCAGTGAGTTAACACATCTGCAAGGTATGACTAAGCCTTGCTGATAGCTGCAGTCTGAATAAGATCCAACTTTTGGGAAGATGGATGCAGATGAGATAGGTAAGATATATTTCCCTTTGGTTCGTTTGGTTCGTTTCATGGCTGCATGTTAGTATTAGGACTCTATTGAATAGAAGCCACTTTTCAAGACAGCCCTGTTTAGGGAAGCTTTTAATATTTGTGGTGGAGAGCCAGTGTGGTGTAGTGGTTAAGAGCGGTAGACTCGTTATCTGGGGAACCGGGTTCGTGTCTCCGCTCCTCCACATGCAGCTGCTGGGTGACCTTGGGCTAGTCACACTTCTCTGAAGTCTCTCAGCCCCACTCACCTCACAGAGTGTTTGTTGTGGGGGAGGAAGGGAAAGGAGAATGTTAGCCGCTTTGAGACTCCTTCGGGTAGTGAAAAGCGGGATATCAAATCCAAACTCTTCTTCTTCTTCTTCTTCTTGATGGACTACTGTATTTTAATATTTTGTTGGAAGCCGCCCAGAGTGGCTGGGGAAACCCAGCCAGATGGGTGTGGTATAAATAAATTAAATAATAATAATAATAATAATTACTACTACTACTACTACTATTATTATTACAGTGGTACCTCGACTTCCATATTGTTCGACTTCCGAATGACCTCCGGAAGCGAAAAAATGGCCGCCGCTTCCGGAATTTTCGACTTGCGAAGGGAAAGCGGCGGCACGATACCTCGACTTATGAAAATTTGAATGCGCTTTTTTCCGACTTCTGAATTTTTTTCCCGTTCCGAGATGGCGCCTTCGACTTACGAAGATTTCGACTTACGAGCGCGCCTTCAGAACGGATTAATTTTGTAAGTCGAGGTACCACTGTATTATTATTATTATTATTATTATTATTATTATTATTATTATTATTAAAACAACCCTTTGGGTAGGGCGTAATTTCAAAATACACTTAGATTGCAAAAAAATGTTATCTTGATCCTTTAGTGCCAGTTCCCCCCCAGCTTCTGTGCTACTCCTAACTCCAAGTGCTGCTGCTGTCTCCTTCCTAGATAAGTCACCTAGGATTAGTTCCCCCCCCCACCCGTCAGAGATAATGCCATGAACACAAGATGGCGTCATAATATGGGAGAGCCACTGAGATTTGGCTGGGTGATATAAGGATGGTATTTTGGTGTGCAGAGGATGGTGGACTACCTAGAACTACTATGGAAGAAGCCTTTAGTTGGTTTCTATATTTGATTGTTTGGTTTTATTAAGTGTGCCTGTTATGTTAGGATATTTGTAACAGACCAAGCTGCAAAAGCAGCAGCGAGGCTGGTATGACTTGTATTTTTCCCATAAGAAAGACAGCTGTTTTGTCTGCTTTCTCAACCATGTGATGTTACTGTATATCTTTACTTTCACTTTCAGTTCTGGCTCAAAAGGTGCTAGATGCGTTATGCACAGCTCTGACTTACTGAGCTGGCAAGCAGAGACATACTCTGGATCTTATCTACAATAAAATAGTTTAGCCTTAATGGCTCATGTGTGTTGTTCTTCACGCTGGGGAACAATCGCATATCAATGTGCCACTGGACTCGAGTAGCCAGGAATGCACTCAGGCTTCGTCCCTGCCTGGAGGGTCAGTCTCACAACTTGTCCTGGGCGTGCCAACATGTTAGGCCATGAGAAAGTGAGATGTTGCTGTGTTTTGAAAAGGCAGAGTAACTGACCAATAGCTTTCCTTTAGGGAATTATACGGACAGAACTACCTATATTGTATAGAAATTTATTCATGTATGCTACTACAGCAGCAAGAATGCTACTTGCCCCAAAGTGGAAATATGCAAAAGTCCCAGCAAAAGATGAATGGGTACAAAAACTTATGGAATATGCAGAAATGGCGAAACTTACCGGAAGAATAAGAAATCAAGATGACAAACTTTTTAAATAAAAGAATGGAAATGGTTTATTGAATATATACAGATAAATTGCTAACAGATAAAAAACATTAGCAGGATTATTGTAACAACCTGCAGTTTCGTAAGAGTATATATTTAAAGTAGATAATTAAATGAGCAAATTAAATGAATTTGGATATGCAGAATGTATTAAAAAATAAATTTAAGGAACCGCAGGAAGAGAGGGAAGGAAGTCAAACTTTGAAATGTTAAATTGATTGTAAAACTAATGAAATATATAAACTTGAAAAGTATATAAAAAAACTTTTTAAAAAGAAAACGGAAAAGGCAGAGTAATTCTGAATAAAAATAAATGAAACACATAAAACTATGTTTTAGTGATAGGCCATGAATGCACCTTTGAGGTGAGGTCTTAAAGGTGTGTTGAAAACTCAAAAGCTAGATACACATTTCAGGAAGAAATAATGAAATGAATTTGTTTTTCCTGGCTCCTGATTGGCTGTGTTCTGTTTCACCATAGTAACGCCATATCGACGCAAGAAACTTTATGCCCAAAGCTGTTATCAATGCTGCATTCTGATTCTTTTTAAAATTGGAAATGTTTATTTAATTAGCATGACATAATTTCTCTTCTAAAAGGCATTTCATTTCTTTTTTCAATAATTTCAGCTAAGCAATTTCCAGAGTCTAAGAGAAGCTGGCCTATATTTATAATTCCATGTGGCTGTCTAGAAAAACCGTGACAGCTATAATTACTGGTGCAGGTCAGAGCTTGTAAGAGATCTCTGGGTAGGGGCTTGAAACTCATAACATCACATCACATTTCCTGGCATGAACAGTTTTTTTGATGTAATAGCTCTGTTTGAATGTTTGGTCCCTGGGGGTACTGAACACATAAAGGGGCTTGCAGGAATGTGTGAGACTAGTTCTGTCCCCAGCTGTTAGTCAAAAGTGGATTGTGTGTATAGGCACTGGGATTTCTGATTGATCAGGGCTCCCACCGCCATATTGGAAACCCGAAAGATCTTTTTGAAATACAACTCCTATCATCCATAGCTATTGACTATGGTAGGTGGGATTGTTGGGAGTTGTAGTCCACAATATTCAGAGGGTTCTACATCTTCAGGAGAAGAAAAAGCTAAGGAGTAAACCAGGCACAGGCAAACTCCGGCCCTCCAGACGTTTGGGACTACAATTCCCATCATTTTGCCTATGCCTGCAGTAAACACTACACAAATACTTGGTGGAGTCCCTAAGACGGTTGGATGGCATATCGGGTTCTACCTTGTGTAAGAGCACGTGTTGCGGTTGGGGCCTGGCAAGACACTTCCCTGTCCTGTGGGGGTGGGGCCGGTAGCCGGCCTTAGCTGCAATAGGGTCAGGAGGTGTTGCTGGGCAGAGCTAGATGTAGCAACTTGTGGTGGACAGCCCAGCGTCCTTTATATTCCTCTGCACGCAGGGTGATCTCTTTCTTGGCTGCGAGCTTTGGATCACCCCCCTCCCCCCCTCTTTCCATAGGCCTCTGCTTCTGACTTTGCAACTGCCTGTCATGGGGCCGTCTGCTTTTGAGGCAGGGGCCCAGTAGGAATTTTTCCATCTGGCTGATTGGCTGTTGCCATTTGGTTTTCGCCTACTGCAGTAGCAACTTGTCACAACTTGTAAGGTTGGCGGTTAGGCATTGGTTCCAGTGTGGATTGCTGGATGGGCGGTGCCCACATCCAGAAACATGATGATGGTACAGGGAATTCCGTTAAAGGAATCCGGCGGCTCTTTTGCTTTGTCCGAACCCCCGGTAGGGGATAGGGCCGTAGCCAGAGCCCCCGGGACCTCTGGGGAGAGGGAGGCTTTGCCCCCAGCCTCCTCAACTCTCCTCAGTTGCACTTTCCTGACGCTGACTGGATGTCAGCTCTGTCCCAGTTGGACAGCTAGTCTGAACCAATGCCTACACAACCACTCACCGAATTTGTATTTAAATAAAGTTGTGGCCTAAATTATTGCCAAAAACCCAAACAAAAATTAATGTCTCCTGTGTCAATTCTTTGAGGGTGGCTTGAGGTCCTTGACACGCAACTTGTATGCCTCCTCCTGGCAAATTCTGCAGCCAAGCTGGTTCCAAATATATTGCTCTGCTTTCCTTTGAACCACACCAGTGGGGCTTGTTGTCTGGGCAGCTCAGGGCCTCCTGCCCAGGCTTGCACATTGGAGAGGTCACTTCAGTGCGGCTGACGCAGGAAAAGCAACACAGGAGGCAGCAGTTACGAGTTGTTGATCTCTGCAGCCACAGCAGACACTGTGTCCCTCCAGCAGTTTGACTTCACCCCTGGAGGCTACTCCATTGTCTCTTGAGACAGACAGATGCCAACAACTACATTGGTTATGCTGGCCTTAAATGCATAAAAGAAGCACCCTTGAGACCAGGTTTGCTCACACATTGGCTGGGTGTGTTTGTGAAGGTATCAGTGGGGTGTGAATAGGTTCACAGGTCCTTGATACCTTCAGTACCCAAGACACTGAATGCCTTGAATATGCTTAGAGTGTGAGACTGCTCTGTGGTTCTCGATCAGTAAGAATGAATTACCTCAAGGAATGGTGGCTTCCAAATCTCACCACAGCCACATTCACACCATATGTAAAAGGTAAAGGTAAAGGACCCCTGGACGGTTAAGTCCAGTCAAAGGCGACTATGGGGTGTGGTGCTCATCTCGCTTTCAGGCCAAGGGAGCCACTGTTTGTCCACAGACAGCTTTCCGGGTCATGTGGCCAGCATGACTAAACCACTTCTGGCACAATGGAACACCATGACGGAAACCAGAGAGCACAGAAATGCCGTTTACCTTCCCGCCGCAGCGGTACTTATTTAGCTACTTACACTGGTGTGCTTTCGAACTGCTAGGTTGGCAGGAGCTGGGACAGAGCAATGAGAACTCACTCCGTCGCAGGGATTCAAACCACCAACCTTCGAACCACCAACCTTCTGATTGGCAAGCTCAAGAGGCTCAGTGGTTCAGACCACAGGGCCACCTGAGTCCCCTACACCATATGTTTAAAGGACTATTTTAAACAATCACGGTTTCCCCCCAAAATAGTAATTCTGGGACCTGTAGTTTGTTAAGGGTGCTGTGATTTAGGAGGCCCCTATTCCTCTCACAGAGCTACAACTTGGCTGCTAAACCACTCTGGGATTGGCTATTAAACCACTCTGGAAAGAGAATCTCTGGGAGGGGTGCTGGCTCTCTTCAATCTTTTCATGGGAGATAATATTAACTTGCAGCTTAAGTCTTTAATAGCCTTTAATAAGTTCTCTTCTACTAGCAGCCAGGCTCATAATAACGAGAGACCAGAAGGGCTTGGTGCTTCTCTGACAAATTTATACAACAAAGTATTACAAATAGCACTTGTGGGGGAAATAAAATAATAAAATAAAATTGACACAAGACTTGAATCAGAAAGGCTCTTTTGTTATGGAATGACATAGCTTTATTATGTACAAAGCTGAAAATGAAAATAGAGGTAGACCCTCACATTAGAAAACTTGTTGGGTAACTGCATCTTTTTAATGGAATTCTATACAACTAGTAGCCTGGTTTAAGAATTAATGTTATTTGGTTGTTATTTTGAATGTCTTGCCTAAACATTAGCTTCTGGGTTAGGGCAGAGGCATAGGAAGGTCAGGTGGTACCCGGTGTGGAAAATTTCTTGTCACCCCGCATTGATTCCCCACCCTGCAAAAATGGTTTTACGTTATTTCATATTTTATTACAAAGGAATAATAACAAGTAATAATAATAAAAAACTTTTATTTATATCCCGCCTTCCCCGACCGAAGTCGGGCTCAGGGTGGCTAACATCAGATACATAACATTGGTAAAAAATCAAACAATAATTAAATTACCTCCTAAAAGCATCTCAAAATCAAATTAAAGTCTAATTAGATGGCTTTCCACAGGGTTAGGGTTGGGAACAGTAAGTGCTCCACTGGACTGAAATTTCAGCCTTCACGACATAGGAAAACAGCCAAGTAAACAGCTATTTTGGTGAAGGAGAGTCAAGATATTAACCGATATGCATGGAATTTCATATATTGCTATATAATCCCTAGTATAGTAAGATAAGACCTTTGGAGCAAGCATTTTTTTTAAAAGTTTTTTATGAACCGCCCTAGTAGGGCAGTAATTGTTCCTTGATAATTTGTCACCCCTCCATTATGGAGCATGGGGCGGCCCACCCCCTATGCCCCCCTTGCTACGCCCCTGGGTTAGGGTAGAATATTTCATTATTTATCTGCATGATATTGCTATATGTTGAAAGAAAACCAACAACAACAACAACAACAATTGCACTTTTAGCGTTAAGATGGAGAGTGGTATTCAATGAAATACTTGTGCTAGTGCAAGGCATAGTGCTAGCACAATGGGTTTCCCCCTCCTAGCTTCTCTCCCCCCCCCCTGCAAAATCTCCTCTGAAGGGATGGGGTAAACCTCAGAAATATGTTTGAGGGTGTAGACGGTAGAAAGGGAGAGAACACTCCATTCCACATGGGGGTAGTCTTACACTCATTAGCGCTATTTTGAATACAATTCTGATATGCTAGAGAGACCAACTAGGATTGAATCCTCATATAAAGAACCCCTCTCAAATCACTCCAATATGGTCCTGCAAAGTATTTTGGGCTGCAAAGTACCATAGCTAAATCATCGTTTCATGTTTCCTGTTCCGTCTTTTCAATTTCACACCAATAAGCCACGCAAAACTGAAAGGCAAAGACATGGACAGCTTACATTTCATTAAATTGTATACACACCAGAAAATGTTTTTTTTTCCATATAAAAAAATCTGAGGTCCACATAAATGCTGATTTAGAGTTCCTCCTCCTCCTCCTCCTCCTCCTCCTCCTCCTCCTCCTCCTCCTCCTCCTCCTCCTCCTTCTCTCTCTCTCTCTCTCTCTCTCTGTGTGTGTGTGTGTGTGTGTGGAGTCTTTTACTCATGACACACAAAAACACAAGATGATTTTAAAATAACTCTAGAAGCAATTGGCAGAAATAGCATCCCCTTGGAATGCTTCTCCCCAAATAGTGTGCATATGTGTATGAGAGCTAAGGAAAATATAATTTCAAAGTCAGTTTTTGATACCAGAAATAGACATGTCATTCCTCAGTAAGCTAAACAAAATGCACAGCAGTGTGGTAGTTGTACCATCAACTTCAGAAAATATTCCTATGAGTTTAATATATCCTATGTAGACTTTTATCATGTATTAGTCTCTCTCCTTGCTAAGGAAAAATACCCATGAGAATTTATTCTTCAGGGACAAGTGCATCTCATCCCAGCAACCAACCTACAGTTACCCCAAGTTGATCCAGTGCTCTTTTCCCACCTATTTGTAACTGATGCTTACATTTTCTGCTGGGTTTCGTGAGGGTGTCCCCATGTTCCTCAGCAGTAAAAGATGCCTCTGCTACCATGTAAACGACTATTTGTTAACCTAAAAAGTGGGATAGAAATTTTAACATAAATGGAACTATGCAACAGTGCAATCTCAGGCATGCCTACTTGGAAGTGAGTCCCATTGGTTTCAATGGGAAGAAGAAGAAGAAGAAGAAGAAGAAGAAGAAGAAGAAGAAGAAGAAGAGGAGGAGGAGGAGGAGGAGGAGGAGGAGGAGGAGGAGGAGGAGGAGGAAGAAGAAAGGTAAAGGACCCCTGGACAGTTAAGTCCAGTCAAAGACAACTAAGGGGTTTGGCGTTCATCTTGCTTTCAGGCCAAGGGAACTGGCGTTTGTCCACAGACAGCTTTCCGGGTCATGTGGCCAGCATGACTCAACCACTTCTGGTGCAACAGAGCACTGTGACGGAAACCAGAGCACACGGAAATGATGTTTACCTTTCTGTCACATGTATTTACTGTATCTACTTGCACTGACGTGCTTTCGAACTGCTAGGTTGGCAGGAACTGGGACAGAGCAACAGAAGCTCACCCCATTGTGTGGATTCAAACCAACCGCCGACCTTCTGATCAGCAAGCCCAAGAGGCTCAGTGGTTTAGACCACAGCACCACCTCACTATGCATAGAATGGCAACCTAAATAAGTAAGCAGTTTTTTTGTGTTTTTGTTTTAACAAAGATGCCGCAAAGTTTCCACTGATTCCCCCTCCAGCAGAACCTAGCATTGCAAAATCTGCTTTGAATATCCTGTCAGGAATATTGCATTATACAAATGGTCAAGAAATACTGACCAGTATTACGCTGTCATGGATAAAGGCAAGGGGATTGACTACAAGTAGTCTGACATGAAAATGTTTAAGGGTGGCTTCTCATATTCATTACAGAAGACTTGTTATAAATCTTTCCAGACCAGACTATTGTTCCAAAAGCACCATTTGCATGCTCATGGGAATGTGAACTTTAAGACTATGAAGGGCAAAAACATATAGCACTCTGTGTGAGGCAATTAACAGTCTGTTTTTGTCCTGCTTAATTTAGTGCTTCGGCTAAGCTTAAGCATGCAAATATCCACTGGAACGAGGGGTTGCATCTATGACAAAATAATCAATCTTTTGGCAGTTAGCTCATGTAACAGAGTCATTTAGAATTATGACTCAAAGGAGGAAAAAACATTCGGATATCCTCTTGTAATTACTGTGAACAATGTAATGCTTTGAAGGCACTCTGTATGCTCTGTAAGAATTAGAGCTATTTTTTTAAAAGCCCTTGCATAGCTTCTGATCACCTCTGAGTCACTGTTAACTTCAAGCTGTCTACTGATACTGACACTGGTACTATGACAATATAATTCTTTACAGATAATGTCTGTCAAAGATGGTGTTAAGAATTAACCGGATTTACAGTTGCATTGGGGAGAGGACCTTGTGATTTAGAAAGGTTGCCAAGGGAATTGAACTCAGGAGCTGCCTTCCCCGATTGCAGACACACTTGGGATAATTCTGCTAATGAGTTTTGCTCATACTTAGGGTCTGTGAAGATGTCTATACTACAGGCAGCATGACTGTGATAATACCCTGCTCTCCATACCTAAAATAGAACCTGGGTAGAGATGCCAAGAAACATATCCAAGCTCAGACTTGGAGAAGAACTTTAGGAGCTCATAAAAACTCAAAGGAGAAACAAGAATTGCAAGTTGCTAAATTTTTCTTGGGCTCAGTTTAAAAACTGAGCCAGAGAAGAATTCTTGATGTCCCTCCTCACATCACCAGGATTCTCTTTCTGTCGTCACCAGCATCCCTGCTAGCCCCCATCCCTAAAACACACTGCTTCTTCCCTGGCAAGTGGGAGCAGCAGTGGGAGCAGCAGTGATGGGCGCACAGAACGAAGAGGGCGATTTCTTCCTTCATTCTTCATACCTTGCATACTGCCTTTCCCCTCTCCCCTCACAAAATCAACATGAACATCCCTGTCTCTTTGACAAAAGAGGTTAGGTCAGGAGAGTTTACAGCATCTTTTGCTTTCCTGTTTCTTGCATCTTCCTTGTATCTCTGTCATATGCCTGGTGGAAAAACAGGGGTTGACACTGTCAGCAAATTGACGCATGTTCTTGTATTTATATCTCCTTGCTTTCCTGCATCTGTTGTCTGTTAATCTCGGGTGGAAGGGTCTTAACGAAATAATAAACGGCACTGCACACATCCATGCTTTTGACAAAAGCATCTGATGTTCTTCCCTTCCATTTTTTAAAAGATGATTTTCTTGCAGAAGCTGGAAAAGTGAAACAGAAATATTACCAAATTAAAAATGCTAAATAACATAGAAATAGATGCATGATAAATATGTGAAACCCAATAAATACTGAAATGCACATATTTATTAGATAGAATGCTATCTACGGGGTCCTTTTGATTCTGCAAAAGGGGTACAGGTGTGGAAGAAATAGACAACTTTTTAACTGGACTTTTTTTTGACCCCATGCTATGGCAGTGAGGGTGAGGGTCTGTAGCAGGAGTGAGCAACATTTATCCTGCCTGACCACATTCCGTTCTGAGCAATCTTCCAGGGTCCATGTGCCATGGCTGGGGTTGGACGGAGGCAAAAGAGGGCAGAGTAATGAAAGCAAATAGGAACTCTGTGATAAAACTTTGTGATAAAGAGGGTTACAGATTCCTCCATCCAGGCAAGCTAGAAGTATCATCAGAAATCAAGGACACATTCCATGGAGGCAAAAATACTCATTGAAGGTGTACTGGAAAAACATGGAAAAGAACTGTTATCATGGGGAGATAGCAGTCCCTCCAAGTATCCCTGTTATCCATGGACCGTCCTGGATTTGCAGAAGCAACCCCAGTTTCTGTTTTGATCTCGGAATGTCCCACTTTCCCTTAGGACATCCTATTTCCATTGGAGAAATGTTGGAGGGTATGGAGTTATCTTACGTCTGGATTTTCCCGGACATTACTGGGACTTCAGAGGTGGAATTGATATCCGGGGGGATTTCTGAAAGGAAGCGTTTTTCTCCTGGATCTTAGGCAAGTCAATTGAAAAATTGTGGTGGTTTTTTTTTGGGGGGGGGCATTTTCCTTAAAACACACACACACACACACACACACAACTTTCGGGGTGTCCTGGAAACATAAGTTATCTGACTCCTGAGCCATTTGAAGACAACTATGTATAGGGAAGTTTTTTATGTTAAATGTTTTATTATGTTTTTATTTGTGTTGGAAGCTGCCCAGAGTGGCTGGGGCAACCCAATCAGATGGGTATAAATAGTAAAATTAATTGTTGTTGTTGTTGTTGTTGTTGTTGTTGTTGTTGTTGAATAGGATGTCCTTATTTTGATCGGAGAAATGTTGAAGGGTATGAGATAGGTGGCATTCAACAATTATCTCACTGAAGCCTTATTTAGGTCCAGTGTAGGGGCTTGAATATGCTTAATAGTAATGGCAATATTCTGGACCTTTTAGGCTGCATCCTTTAAGGGGTTAACTTTATATGAGAATATATTATGTCATACAATGGCTAGAGAAATGAAGCTGGGTTTTCTTTTGTGCTAGTCACCTTTAAAACTGATGCAGGGGGGAGGGGAGGACTTTGCTTTGCCTTCTGTGATTTTGCAGGAAATAATTTGTGTTGTTTTTTTTATGACCATGCCATTATGTACATGCCTCTAGGTAGTACTGTAAACACAGCGGCATGGAAAGTGCTTGAAGAGATTAGGTGTCGGCAAGGAATCTATAGTATTTTATTCCAACAGAAACAGACGTGCCAGGCTGGCATCCGATTGGCCACTGGGGAAACAGGATGCTGGACTAGATTGGCCATTGGCCTGATCCAGCAAACCTCGTCTTATGATCCTATGACCAACCCAGAGCAAATGAAAATGAAAAGCATTTGCATTCATGTTAAACAAAACACCTCTTTTGTTTTGCACAGTTAACAGGGCTCTGGATGAAATTGTAATCGCAGAAGGGAAGCAAGGGATTAAATTCCATTTTAGCTTTGCTGGCACACGGCCACAGATCCTTTCTGTCCCACTTTTGGTGGATTTGTCTGAAAGAATTCACAACAATTCTGCATTTAAACGCCAAGCATAAAATCTGTAGTGTTCCACGCTTTACAATGTATTTCCCATAAATTACATAGTTATATTGATGTAAAGCATATGTATTTGGTGTGCACTTCTTACACACCAAAACCACATCACAAAATGAAAACAAGTGTGTGAGTTGTCTGGGGTTTGCATTTTGATCCACAAACAAGTTCAGGAGTGTCAGATTCAGTAAGACTGCGGTAAAAAGCAGACTGATCGAATCTGTTCACCATACCTTAGTATTCACTGGACAGCCCAGCCAACATTGGTGGTTAGTGATGTGACTACTGAACTGTGCATGTATGAACTAACAACACAACACAACACAACACAACACAACACAACACAACACAGAGATGCAGCCTTAATAAAGGTAAAAGCAAAGGCAAAGGCTCCCTGGAAGGTTAAGTCCAGTCAAAGGCGACTATGGGGTTGCGGCACTCATCACGCTTTTTAGCCGAGGGAGCCAGTGTTTGTCCCCAGATAGCTTTCTGGGTCATGTGGCCAGCATGACTTAGCCGCTTTTGCTGCAACAGAACACCGTGACAGAAAGTAGAGCACATAGAAATGCTGTTTACCTTCCCACCATATCAGTACCTATTTATCTACTTGCACTGGGGTGCTAGGTTGGCAGGAGCTGGGACAGAGCAATGGGAGCTCACCCCGGCACAGGGATTCGAACCACCAACCTTCTGATCGCCAAGCCCAAGAGCCTTATTTAGGTCCAGTGTAGGGGCTTGAATATGCTTAATAGTAACGGCAATATTCTGGACCTTTTAGGCTGCATCCTTTAAGGGGTTAACTTTATATGAGAATATATACAATGGCTAGAGAAATGAAGCTGGGTTTTCTTTTGTGCTAGTCACCTTTAAAACTGATGCAGGGGGGAGGACAGGACTTTGCTTCGCCTTCTGTGATTTTGAAGGAAATAATTTGTGTTGTTTGTGTGGTTTAGACCACAGCGCCACCCATGGTTATCACAGACCCCCTTATTACAGGGTTGGGCACCATGAAGTAACAGCAGAGAGACTTGAAGATAGAGCTACAGCTGCGAAAGAGGATCAGAGGTGGAAGCACACAGAATGAGGAAGAGGCACCATGAAAATGAAGTTCTCCTCTTGGGGTATTGCTGCTCCCTTCAGTATTCAACCAAGTCCTTAACACATCTTATTTGCAGTGTTATTCACCCCCCCCCCCCCACAAACCCTTGGAGACTTCCTGCTTGCCAAAACTCTTTCATTTCAGGGATGCCATTTAAAGAGAAAAGAAGTGAGGAGAAAAGCTTTCTTCTGAAGAAGAAGCAGAGACTATTTAAAAGGGCTTTTTGCTATGTGCCCCAACAGGCTCTCTTTGATAGGACTGATTCCACCAGAACTTTTTCCCATGTTTGTGTGTGTGTGTGTGTGTGTGTGTGTGTGTGTGTGTTTATGTGACTTTTTAGAAGTCTCTGCCAAACACATGGCTTTTCCATGCCAATATGTGTCATAGGAGCGGTAGAAAATGGCACAATTTTCTCCTTTAGAAGCAATCATGGTGTAATTTCTTACTATGACAAGCTACCTTTCAGTGGTGGTTTAGAGATAGTTATTCCATATATATCATATTTTCTTCTCCCAATACTGTTCATCTGCCATCTGGCAAACTATTGGAGGACAGAGATGGCTGAGATTCAAAGGGGCTGCATGAGCAGAAATCACTTGTTGTGAAATGCAGGGCCCCCAAGTTTTGGGCAGCCCTCTACCCCCTGCAGTCTCCCATGCCTCCCCACTACTCCTGAGGGTTGTGGTATCCTCAAAACGAGATGTAGTGTTGTGTGAGTCTCTGGAGGGGGGGGGAGAAATTCAGTTCCCTGCCTTAAAGAAGTGAAAAAGCTTTTGTGTACCCAATGCTATTATTGGATCCAAGCGGTTGGCCAGTATAATGCAGTAGACCCACAAGTGATGTGTGATTTATTTACACAATTGCAGCTTTGCAAAGGCAGTAGGAGAGCAAACAGTTGGAAGGAGCTGCCTGAGATCCTGTGATCAGTGATGAAGCTGCATGCTCCGGCACTGGGGGCAGAGAGCAGGTGGGGTCATGGCTGGCACACATCCTGGGACAGGCATGTCACCTACGGGGGCGTGGTGTGCGTTCTGGGGGCGTGGTGTGCCATCCGCATGGGCGTGGTGCCCGGCGTGGTGGGGGAGCATGAGCAGCACGTGTCTGGGGGTGGCGGCCACGGTGGTCCCCCCTCCCTGATGGTGCCAGGGGGTGTGCTCCCCCACCCCCCATTCCTCTGCCAGTGCTTGTGATCTCACCCCACAAGATCTCACACAACTTTTTCCGAGAATTCGGTTAGCGAAGCAGCATGCTTTAAAAGCTCATGCTATGGTAGGCTTTTGCTGCAGTAATAGTTTTTAAGCCCCCACCCCCCTTTCCAGACTTTCAGAGGGCTTGTGTGACCTTCCCAGAGCATGGTAAGGTTGGGATGTTGGGGGGTGCGGGTGGCGCTGTGGACTAGATAAATAGCAAGTAGATAAATAGGTACCACTGCAGTGGGAAGGTTAATGGCATTTCCGTGCGCTCTGGCTTCTGTCATGGTGTTCCATTGTGCCAGAAGTGGTTTAGTCCTGCTGGCCACATGACCCAGAAACCTGTCTGTGGACAAACACCAGCTCCCTTGGCCTGAAAAGCAAGATGAGCACTGCAACCCCATAGTCACCTTTGACTGGACTTAACCGTCCAGGGGTCCTTTACCTTTTTTTTTTAAGGTAGGGATAGTACTGTGGGACAGTTTCAGTGTTCTTCCAGACTTTTTGCTTTTGCATGTGAAGCCATGGAACATTACCCCCATGTATATGAAATGGCTGTTAAAAAGGTAAGCTTTATTTATTACTGAATCTTCACAACAACCCTGTGAGGAAGGTTGAGCTGAGATACTAGTGAGCTGTGACTGACAAGCGTGTTATTTGGACACCGGGAGACAAAAATTTCTGTGGTCCCAACAAGCTTCTCTTTTCCCCATCCCTGCATTTTTCTTTCTCGTTTTCTTTTCTGTGGAATCTCTGCAATTTGAGGTCAGGTACTCCCTGTAATTTATTCTCTGCAAATTCTACTACACAGTAAGTGGTTGTTAAATAATAGCCTCCCACAGAAAAACCTGGCAAATGTAAAATGTGGGGAATTTTCCCAAGAAGTCTAGACATGCTGCCTAAGATGGAGAAGGTACACATTAAGAATTCACATAGAGTTAACTTACAGTACAATGGTATACATGTCCACTAAGAAGTCAAGGTGGCAGTTATCTGTCAAAGTTAATTTCTCATTTTTATTTTATTTTACAATCTTAAGACCAGTTCTTCATGTTTTCAATTAAGTTTGTTATTTTTTAATGAAAAAGTCTTCATGAAAATTCACCAGCATTTTAATATGGATTGTTCCTCTTGCACACATCTTTTATGAAACTTTGCCTAATATAAACATTGTTGCAAAGCAAACTGTAATGCATTTTTTTTAAAAAAAATTGTTTTCGCTAATATGCATTTATATGCACACTCTACCCTGCTCTGTACATTTTCCTACGCATTACTTGACTGGAGAACTGGACTGCAAAATTCAGGTATGCAATTTGCAAAGGAATTGCAAATTTCAGTTCACTTATTGTTACGGAAGGTGTGAATTAGGTAGGGTCAAGTTTAAAGGCTAACTGAATTGAATTTCTCCCCCAATCCCCACTCTTTGTGTTTTGTGGGGCTTGCTCCCAGGTAAGTGAATACAGGATTGTAGTACTCTTGAAATAAATCTTGCTATGGATTTTCAACTGAGAACTGCATTGGGACATTTGGGAAATATAAACATTAGTGACTAACAAAAATGTGACTGACAAATTTATAATCAAGGTGCAGATCAGGCTTAACTTTATAACAGCCTTTACAAAGACTGAACTCTTCAAGCATCTTAAATTATAACAGATGTGGACCATCCCTTTCAATGTGAAATAACGGCCTGGTGACCCAGTCTTGAGACCTCAAAGGCTCATAATAGAAGCCGCATCAACATATCAGATGGAGGTCACTAAATCTTTCCTCTGAAATATATTCTCTGCTGAAACCAGTTCATGAATGACACAAGACATCATGATAAAAACAAACTGAGAAATTATTTAAGACTCCTGACCAGAACTTAGTTTTCTTTGTCACTTTCTGCCCAGAAATCTATTTCTCCTACCCAAGAAAAATGAGCAATACAATGCTTTTCCTTCAGTGAGTGAATATTATGGTGATATATAATGACACTGGGCTGTATTGATAGAAGGGGAGTTATAATGGAGGAAAATGGTACTCTTTCAGCCTGGAGCAAGTTTAATATCACCATTATTATTAAATAATGTTGGATATTTTCTTTTATGCAGTGCCTCTGTTTCTTCTGTCCCAAGACTCTCAGCTCAGACATGGCTGGGCTATTAAACTGTGCCTGTCATCTCAATACTTCCAGAAAGCTCACAAACAGGTCATGAATACAGTGCTCCCCTGCTGTTTGTCCCAACATATGATATTCAAAGATAGGCTGCTTCTAAACATGGATGCTCTAGTTACTCATCAAAGTGATATTTTTACCTCCATTCTCTATGAACTTGTCTAGTTCCTTTTTCATCCAAGTCAGTGGCCGTCCCTGTATCTGAAGGGATGAAGCCTGTCAAATTTCAGAATGATAGTTGCAATGGTTCTCCCACAAGGAAATACTTTACTATTTTGGGATAAACACAAGAGGAATTATAAGGGTAGGGTGGTAGAAAAAGAGAGAGTGGATTCTCAGGAAATGCCTACCCCCAGCAAAGACCAAGTTATGCCCAATGATCATTGGCGGTAGTGAGGCTCCTGCCCTTCTCAGCTTTAAAATAAAAAATAAAAAAATCCATATTTGGAATCATTAGAATAAAGATTGGAAAGAAAACTGCCAATTTCATAGTGCTATTATACAAATCTATGGTGAAACCACACTTGGAATACTGTGCACAGTTCTGGACACATCATAAGAACATGAGATCAGGGTCAGGCCACTGGCTCATCTTGTCCAGGATCCTGTTCTCACAGTGGCCAACCAGATCAGGGAAGTTTTTAGTGTGTGGTGTTGTATTGTGCTTTTAGTATATATATTTTTTTGTTGGGAGCTGCCCAGAGTGACTGAGGCAACCCAGTCAGATGGGTATTATTATTATTATTATTATTATTATTATTATTATTATTAACCAGCAAGCAGGATTCTAGCACAAGAGCCCTCTCCCCTCCTGTGGTTTCCAGCAACTGGTTTTCAGAAGCATTGCTGTGTCTTAATCTTCACCCAGAAAAGGAGTATACCCTTGATCAAAGAACAATGCTCCTTCAAGTTGGGAAGTCCATCCTCTTCCAACTTCAAGAGGGAAACAGATGGAGCCATGTGGGCATGGGGAGATGAGGATCTGGCTGGCAGGGCTTCTAGGAAGTCACAAGGGCATAGCCGATGAAGTCTCAAGGGTGTGACAAGTTCTGGTTTCTTCCCTTGCAAAGATACGGTGAGCACTTTTGGATTGCAGTTGTACAAATGCTTAATCTGAACCTTGCAGTCCGGTAAAGGAGAAGCGCACACTGCAATGATTAACCATCTGTCAGGGTCTGGGCAGAGGAGGAATGGTGGAGACCGTCCCCCCAGCCTGACCCTTCCAGAGAAGAGGAAGACAGTTCAGAATTACAACAGGGGCTTGAATGAGGTCACAGCTCAGAGGAAGATGAGGGGGAAAGTTGGGAAATAATGGGAGAGGAGGAGGAGGAGGCAGAGCCGGAGCAGCTGGCTCACACATTAACACTAGAAAGCCTTCCAGACCCACCATCTCCCAGAATCCGGTGAGCCTTAAAAGCAGTGCTGTCAAGTATCCCCTTTTCCCCGGGATTCTCCCTTATTTCAAGCAGTTTCCTGCTGCTCTCCCTTATTTTTTATTTCCCTTAAATTTCCCGTTTTTTTTTTTATAATAAATTTTTTATTGTTTTTCCAGAAAAAATAACAAATTACAACGAATAATCATATATAATAAACAATGCAATACTATAGCTCCGCCGAGCTCTGACTCCCCTCCTCCACGTCAACAGGTTTTCTAGTCCAATTTTGTCGCGCAGTTCGTATTACAACCTTATTAGTCTTTGTCAAAGGTTTATTCCAATCCTACAAGTGTTTTTAAACTTCCTCTGTTCAATCTTAGATACTCCACAAATTTACTCCAGTCTCTTTGAAACCTCGAGTCGACCTGGTTTCTGACCCTACCGGTCAGTTTTGCCAATTCAGCGTATTCCACCATCTTCGCCTGCCACTCGTCAATTGTAGGCAACTCCTGTAATTTCCACTTTTGGGCTAATAGTGTTCTTGCAGCAGTTGTCGCATACATGAACAATCTTTTGTCCTTCTTAGCTATTTCATCTCCCATCAAACCCAACAAAAAGGCTTCAGGTTTTTTTGGGAAAGTATATTTAAACATCTTCTTAAGCTCATTGTAAACTGCTTCCCAAAAACCTTTGACCTTATTGCAAGTCCACCACATGTGATAAAAACTACCTTCTTCTTGTCTGCATTTCCAACATAACTTATCATGCATTCTATACATTTTTGACAATTTTACTGGAGTTAAATACCATCTATACATCATCTTATAAACATTCTCTTTCAATGTTTCACATGCAGTGAATTTCAAAGTCTCATTCCATAGTTTAGTCCATGCATCATAATCTATATTGTGCCCAAAGTCCATTGCCCATTTTATCATCACCTCTTTCGTTAACTCATCTTTAGTGTACCATTCCAAAAACAAATCATACATTTTTGTTAAAAATTTACCTCTACCTTCTAATAGCTCAGTCTGAAATCTAGATTTTTTATCTTCAAAACCAATCTTTCTATCTTCTGAGAGCAAATTATGCACTTGATGATATTGAATCCATCCTGTAAAAAGATCTTCCATCTGGTGGTATGGTTTTAACTTCCAACCTTTTTCTGTTCTCATCAGCAAATCCTCATAGGTGGACCTTTTGCCTTCCATATTAACTTTTTTTAAAGTAAGAACTTCAATCGGTGAGATCCACCATGGGGTTTTGCTCTCTAAAAGTCTTTTATTCCTTTCCCATACTTCATAGATGGCCCTCCTTATCACATGATTTAAGAAACCTCTATGAGCTTTTATCTTATCATACCAAAGATAGGAGTGCCATCCGAATCTATTGTCATATCCTTCTAAATCTAACAAATCAGTATTTTGCAATGTTATCCATTCTTTTAGCCAACACAAACAGGAAGCTTCATAATACAACTTCAAATCCGGTAGGGCGAAGCCGCCCCTTTCCTTTTTATCAATCAATAATTTCAGTTTAATCCTTGGTTTCTGTCCCTGCCAGATGAATCTACTCAATATTTTTTGCCATTCTTTAAACTGTCCTGTTCCCTTGATTATTGGTATTGTCTGAAATAGGAATAACATCCTCGGTAAAACATTCATCTTGATTGCTGCTATTCTTCCACTAAGGGAAAGCTTAAGTCTAGTCCATACTTCCAAGTCTTTCTTAATCTCCTTCCAAACAGGTTGATAATTATCTTCAAAAAGATTGATATTTTTTGGAGTTAACCATATTCCCAGATACTTTATTTTCTTTGATACTGCAATACCCGTTTTTTGTTCTATCTCTGCAATTCGCTCCTTTTCCATATTCTTTACCATCATCTTTGTTTTGGTTTTATTCAGTTTAAATCCTGCTAATTGTCCAAAATTCTCCATCTCCTCTAATACTTTCGGGACGCTGTTCTGGGGTTCTTCTAACGTTACTACCAAATCGTCTGCAAAGGCCTTTAATTTAAATTCTTTTGCACCAACTTTAATTCCTTTTATTTCCGGACTTTCTCTCAATTTCTTCGTTAACACCTCCAGGACCGTTATGAACAATAATGGTGACAGCGGGCAGCCTTGTCTAGTGCCTTTTGTTATTTCAAAACTTTCTGTTATTTCATTATTCACTATTAATTTCGCTTTCTGATCCGAATAAATCGCATCAATTCCTTTCAGGAAAGATCCCTCTATTCCCATTCCTTCCAAACTCTTTTTCATAAAATGCCAAGAAATATTATCAAAAGCTTTTTCCGCATCCACAAACATTAATACAGCTGTTTTTTCATTCCTGGTTTCCAGATACTCTATCACATCGACAATATGTCTTACATTATCTTTTAACTGTCTACCAGGAAGAAATCCGGCTTGATCCTTATGTATTATTTCATTCAATATTCTCTTCAATCTTGTTGCTAAAATATCTGCAAAAAGCTTATAGTCATTATTCAATAGAGAAATTGGTCGATAATTCTTGACATTTAGGCGGTCTGTATCTTGTTTATGAATTAAAGTTATGTAAGCTTCTTTCCAAGTACTTGGGATCTTGCCTCCTTCTAAGATATTGTCCATTACTTCTTTCAAAACTGGAATCAGCTGTTCGCTGAGTATTTTATAATATTTTGCCGAAAGTCCATCCGGTCCTGGAGATTTCCCCAATTTCATTCTTTTTATTGCTTCTTGTATTTCCAACGCCGTAATTTGAGTATTCAAAATATCGGATTTCTCTTTTGATATTTTCTCCAATTTATGTTCTTCTAAATACTTTTCTATTTTTCTCTTATTCTCCTTCTCCTGCTGGTACAAATCTTTGTAATATCTTTGGAAAGCTCTCTTTATTTCTTTTGGGTCCTCTATTACACCATCTCCAATTTCTAATTTATTAATTATATTTTGATTTTGCCTCTTTCTCAATTGCCAGGCTAGTAGCTTTCCTGTCTTATTAGCTGATTCGAAACTCTTTTGTCTCATCTGTTTAATTTTCCATTCAATCTCCTGGTTCACCAGCGTGGAGAACTGAGTTTGCAATATTTTTATGTTCTGTTTCAATTGGACATCCATTGGTTTCAATATCAATTTCTTTTCACATATCATCAATTGAGTTAAAATTTCTTCTTTCTTTTTCTCCTTGTTTTTCCTTTGATGACTGTTCTTTTGTATCAAGAATCCTCGCATTACGGCCTTGCTCGCGTCCCAAACCACATCCAGTCCGGTTCCCTTCTGTAAATTCAAATTGAAATACTCTGTAATTTCTTGTTTAGCTTTGGTTATCACTTCTGGATCATCAAATAGACTATCATTCATTCTCCACCTTGTGGGGGTTTTCTCTTTGTTCTTTAAATCCAAATCAATCGAATTGTGATCCGACAGCGTTCTCGGTGTTATTTCACATCTAGACACCCTCCCTATTAATTCCTTTGTAATCCAAACATGATCGATTCTTCCAAAACTCTGATTCGGCTCTGAATAAAAAGTAAAATCTTTTGTAGTAGGATGTTTCAGCCTCCAAATATCCACCAGTCCTAAATTTTCCATCATATCAAAAAAGGATTTTGGTAATTTACCTTCTCTTGCTGTCTTTCTTGTAAAAGATTTATCAAGTTCCGGCATCACTACACCGTTAAAGTCCCCCATCACTATCAATTTCTGATCCATGAATTCCATCAATTTGTCTTCCAAATTCTTAAAAAATTCTGCTTTATTTTCATTTGGTGCATAAATTCCAATTACCAACAACTTCTCGCCTTGCAGCGTGATTTGTACTATTAATATTCTGCCTTCCTCATCTTTCGAGATCAGTTTTGGTTCAAATTTTTCCTTTATATATAGTGCAACTCCTCTCTTTTTCGAAGAATCCGAGGAAACAAATTCTCTTCCCAATTTTTTATTAATTAACACATGTCTATGTTTTTTTGCAATATGAGTCTCTTGAAGACAAATTATGTCCAAATTTTTCCTATACAACACGTGTCCTATCCTGTTCCTCTTGTTTTTATCGTTAAGACCGTTTACATTCCACGAGGTAAGTTTCAAAGCCATGTTTTCCTTTTCTCTTGTTTTTAGGCCTTTTAAGGTTTATTATCCTTATTATCAATATCTTCCTCTTCTTCTTCCTCTTCTTCATCCTCTCCCTCCAATTCTTGTTCTTCTTCTTCTTCTTCTTCTTGTCCTCCGTGTGCTCCTAGCTTCTCCAACTTCTCTTCCTCCTCTTTCTTCTTGTCCTTTTTCTTCTTATCCTGTTCTCTCTTGCCCTCGTCTGGTGCTGGTCCGGGTGGTCCTATCTTCCCTAAATCATCTTCGTATCTTCTTGTAAATTTCTTCACTTCCAGTGCGTCTGTCAGTTTAAATCTTTTATCTTTGTAGTAGAAGGAGATCCCCTCCGGATATTCCCATCTATGTTGAATCCCTTTTTTCCTAAGCGATGCCACCAGTGGTTTGTACGGGTCCCTCTTTCGCAAGAATCTTGTCGGGATCTCCTTAAACACAATGATTTGCTTCCCATCGATCACCAGCTTCTTTGTGTAACTCAATCTTAGAATAGCATTCCTCATGTCCATCAAATTAAACATGACCAGACAATCACCTGGAAATTTCTTTGCCTTTGCTTTTGCCGATCTTACTTTAATTCTGAAAGCATTAGTAATTGAGTAGGCCACCTCCTCTTCCTTCAAATCCATCCATTTGGCCAGTTCTTCAATTATTTTCTTCCTTATATCCTCATTTGCCTCTTCTTTCAATCCTCTAAATTTTAAATTCATCTGTTTCTGTCTCATCTCCGTTAAAGCCAAATTGTCCCACATCTCCTCCTGCGCTTTATTTATTTGTGTCATCTCCTCTTTCACTTGTTCTGTTTCTTTTTTTGTCGCTCTCACCTCTTTTTGTGTCCTCTTCAATGCTTCTTCCATTGTTTTGGATTTTACTGACAACTCTTGAATTTCTGTTTTTAATTCTCCAACGGCTCCCTCTATTTTTTTGTCCAGTGTTTCTTGTACATCTTCCAATTTTTTCTCCATTCGCTGTTCATTTTGCCTAAATTCTTCCTTTATTTTTTGCCACAATACTTCTAAATCCTTTACTTCCTCTTGTTTGGAAGGCCTTCTTTCTAGCGGAGTCGCTGGGACTTTTTTTAATTCTCTTCCCGTCATTTTTCCGAAAAAAATTAAAATCTGTAGTTACAAAGATTCACCACTAGGGGGAGCACCTGTTATTTGTTACTTTGGCCACTGGAGGGAGCTTCTATTTATTTTAAGTTTTATCCAGTCTGCAATACCACCAGTTGCCACTAGATGTCCTCTACGCTCTAATCACTCTCCAAAAGCACAGGATAAAATGTAGCTATTGTTTTTCCCACACACAGGCAAGGCAAGAAAAAAAAAAACAGGAAGAAAATATATCACTGAGAACTATCACAAAGAAACATTGTCTCCTGCCCACGAAGTTACAAAAAGTTGCAAAAAGTCAAGGGTTGCACCACACACAAAGCAAAAAGTTCAGTTCGATGTTAAACCTAGATTTATACTCCCACCCCGATGGGTTTTGTAATCCTCGCCCCCCGGCCGGAGGCAGCGATTTAAAATCAATAATCCCGCCCCGATGGGCTTTGTAATCCACCCCCCCGATTGGGGAATCGTTATATTTCTCTATCACTGCAAATAATCCGCCCCGATGGGCTTTATAATCCACCCCCCGACTGGGGAAGCGATCTCCCTCCCCCGATTGGGGGATCTTTTCGCCACCGATCTCTGTCTGATGGGATAGCACGTCTTCAATGAACCCCCCTCAGTCGTCCCTTTAAAGCAGCGCTCGAAACCAAGACTCCAAACCAGGACGGAGTTTAACTAGTTTTCCGTGCCCACTGGATGGGTTTTACCCCTCCACAGCACTATTGTCTCTGGCTATTGTCCGGTATGGTTTTAAGTTCTGGGCTGAGGTGCAGACGTATTTCACCCCCCAACCTCTCAGTAGGGACTTCACCAGGGGTTTCCCGAGGTCTCTCCACCACTATTAAGTTCAATATATTTCCAACTCAAAGTCTAAATGCCTTTCCCTTAATGGTAAAGGTCTTCACTTAGTACTCACTCAGTAGGTTTTCAATACGTAGATCACTCCTGCGACTTTCTGTTCTGCGCCATTTTCCTCGCCGCTGTCGGGCGGACTCCCTTGTTGCGCCCTTCAGCTTTCCGAATTCTTTCCAAAGTCCAAATTAAGTCAATTTACGGGGATCCTTTCCCCTCTTTGAAAAACAGAATCCGATTGTAATTTTAAAGGAAATCCGACGCTTTCATCAGAAGCCAGAGGCTGCGCAGAGTCGGGATAGCGGTGTCTCCCCTTGCGCCAGCAGCTCGATCCCGTCTTGCGGATTTACCACAAAATCCGCCGATCGGGAGAGCACGCTTGCAGCGCTGCTGGGTGCCACAGCCCACAAGGTACCCCCTCGTGGATTTAGGGGTCGCAGAGCCTTTGCGAAACCCCTTAAAACTCCCGACTTTGCTCGGAATTCCCCGGAGGGCTATTCCGCGCTTCTTTCCGATGGCCGCGCCGAACCGGAAGTCTAAATTTCCCGTTTTTAATGGAAGCAGCTCCTCCCCTGCTGGCCAGGGACTGCGTGGGAAGACATCGCCTACTTGGAGAGAAAAGCCTCAGCCCTCAAAGCAAGTGGGAGCCGTTTCCCGTGCTTACAGGGGGGTGTATTCCTCCCCCTGCATCAGCCCCTATCCGATGCCGCCAAGCCCCTCAGCCGGCTAATAGGGTTAGCTGGCGGGCGGAGCCTGGCTGCCTTTGAGCAGCTGCTGCTTCCTGTCCTGTTGTGATGGGATCAGACAAGAAGACGATGGGGCTCCATCGCGCGGAGCACATGGCTGCCCTCCTCTTTGCTCCGCTCCGAGCCCGCTTGGAGTTTACATTGCTGCTCCGCCCACTTTTGCTTCTGGCTCCGCCCACCACTGACATGTGACTGTCCCTGGGATAGGTGAGACTGCTGATCCCTTATTTTCAAATCCGAAACTTGACAGCTATGCTTAAAAGTAGGAGAGCAAAGAGCTCGGCAGTGGCGGGGGGGGGTGCGGTTCGCCCTGGGTTTCATCACTGGGGGGGGTGACGAAATGACAAAAAGATGAGTTTAATTTTAAAAACTTGGGCTCACAAAACTTTTTAGTTCAGTCAACAAGCGTGATGAAACGCGGCTGGCACTGGGCGCCACACCGCGAGGGCCGGCACTTACCACGGGGCCTGCAGCGTGCCCGAGCCACGCGTCTCTCCTGGGAGTGATGTGGCGGCTTGGGCGCCTGAAGGCTCTATGCTGCAGCATAGAGGCTCCATGCAGCGCGTCCCGCCCCCATGGGCAGCTCACCCTGTCCCCGGCTGCAGGATGTGCGTGCAGCACCAGGCACCCAAGCAGATAGTTACACCGCTCGGAGACAGATGGCCCTAAGCGGCAACTGTAAGTGTGTGTGTGTGTGTGTGTGTGTGTGTGTGTTATTGATGAATAAGGAAGTGGGAGAAAAGGGAGGGTGGAGATTTACTCAGGACAATGCCATTATTCCAAGAGGCTGCATTCTCAAGCCTCTCTCTGTAAACATTAAATAAAAAGCAGATGGTAAGGATTTTTCCTTGTCTTATCTGTTATTGGCAACCTGCCGCCTGATACCATGGCCTGAAAGGTAACATCAAAAGGCTGCCAAACCTCCTTCATGCTACCCAAGAATACCCCTTTCATCATGGTTGGTCTCTTCTGCTATTTTTTTATTTAGCTATTAATATATTTATGTGCCTTCTCACAATAAGAAACCAAGAAACCGATTTCCAGCTTTCTGAATAAAAATGACTTCCTAGCAACAATGGGACTCCTGGGGAATACAGTGCCCTCTTTCTGATTATGCTTGTGCTGAAACAGCTCCAAACATATCCAGATTGTTATGATGATAAGATGATACAAAATGTACCAAAAATGCAAATATTTAAGTGGAATCGAGATCTTACCATGTCTGCTTAAATGCACCAGGCAGGGGATGAGGCAGTGACAGAGTGAATCAAAATATGCTGCAGCTTATGTTAGCACAAGACGTTAAACAGAACATGAAATGCAGTTACAATTTTATTCCAAGAATTAGGAAGTCTTTATCGCCACTTCTCTTATTTTATTGCTCTGACGCCTGATAGCAGAGGGGTGGAAGAATTGGGAACGGGTGGCGGTGCATAGCTGAATATAACTGTCTGTCTGTGGACTACATCAATGGCATGTGTCAATTCATATGTAAATGGAGATAATACAAGGCACAGGTGAGCAGGTGTGTGAAACAGCCTAACAACCAGCTTGTCGCAAGTTCCTGAAACCTCTAGAAGCTGCTGTTTTCCCACCCCATTTTGGTAATTTCGGCAACATACCTAGAGGAAAAGACTGTATCACAAAATTAATTTTGTTGTGCATTTTCAAACATACAAAAGGGGGGGGAGACAATAGCAACAAGTGTCAACCACAGAAATCTATTTAGTATTCTTTCATTTTAGGAGTGCATCAGCCCAGGTCAAATTGTTGGTGTTTCTGGCATGCCCAGTTCTCTGTGCTGGTTGAAGGCAAGGGGGGGGGGGGCGCGCTCTGCACTGCTTGCCCAATCCTAAATTCTAGGGTTCACTTTCAATTTCCATGAAGTTATGGTGAGGCCAAATCGAGAGTTTACCTCAGAATGCTTCCAAGGATTATAGAACATTGGAAGGAGTCTTGTGTTGAGTCAGCTTTTTGAGTCAAAGCTTGGCATTGTGATTAGCAGTGGCTTCTCAGGGTTTCAGAGAGGGTTCTCTATCAGACCTACCTAGAGATTCCAGGGATCAAAATTGGGACCTCCTGTATGCAAAAACAGATGCTCTAATGTTGAGCTATTGTAAAGGTAAAAAGTAAAGGGCCCCTGGACGGTTATGTCCAGTCAAAGGCGACTATGGGGTTGCGGCACTCATCTCACTTTCAGGCCAAGGGAGCCAGCGTTTGTCCACAGACAGCTTTTCTGGGTCATGTGGCCAGCATGGCTAAGCCACTTCTGGCACAATGGAACACCGTGATGGAAACCAGGGCTCACGGAAATACTGTTTACCTTCCTGCCGCAGCTGAACCTATTTATCCAGTTGCACTGGCATGCTTTCGAACGTCTAGGTTGGTAGGAGCTGGGACAGAGCAACGGGAGCTCACTCCATCGCAGGGATTCAAACCACCGACCTTCTGATCAGTAATAATAATAATAATAATAATAATAATAATAATAATAATAATAATTTATTTGTACCCCGCCCATCTCACTGGGTCCCCCCCAGCCACTCTGGGTGGCCTCCAACAGATATTAAAATACATTAAAATACCACAGGTTAAAAACTTCCCTAAACAGGGCTGCCTTCAGGTATTTTCTGAATGTCAGATAGTTATTTATCTCTTTGACCTCTGCTGGGAGGGTGTTCCACAGGGCGGGCGCCACTACCGAGAAGGCCCTCTGCCTGGTTCCCTGTAGCAAGAGCAAGAGGCTCAGTGGTTTAGACCACAGCGCCACCCGCGTCCCTCGTGGGGATTCCAACTGCACAGGACTAAATGCTCACTGCATTTTCAATTACAGCAGAAACCCAGGGTGAAGTGGTATGGAAAGGGTCTCCTGGAGGCCAGAAGTTTGCAAACCACCGCTAAAAAGACAAGCACCCTCTGCCTGGGGCCACATAACTCCCTTATTCCAACTATCAGTAGACACAGGAACTGTGAGTCAGGCTAGGTGGCTGGGGCTTCAAGATCATTGAGTGTCAGAACATATTTACCTTTTGCCAGTCACTGTACTTTAAGGGAAAATGTTATGAAAGCCCTGTCAAAGGCTGGTGGGCCTGGGACTTAGTAATGCTTGTCATTCAGTCCTTTTAGTGTTTCAAACATGACAATCAAGGGAAGAAATGCCTGAAAGATTTTGGGATAGAACACAAATTGAAGGTGTTTCTTTCTTTACCTTTTGATCTGAGGGCAGGAGAGACACAAAAGGATTTCAATTCCAGTTGGGGTGCATTCAATCCAGGAATATTTTCACGAACTCTAATAGTGTTAAATGAAAGATGTGACAGCTCAATTAATTTGTCTTTGAATATAGCTGTGCCTTCACATTTACCTCGGGAAAGGGATGCGTGAATCTATCAGTTTAGTTTCTTCTCAGTTCCTCATTTTTTCCAATCTTAAATTCAGTTCTCCACATTTTTGCAACTTTTTAAAAAAATCTCTCATGAAGACTTGTCAGCTATTTAGCAAATTTCTCCTAATAAACACATGTTAGCATGCAATTTTGACTGATATACACATTTTTGTAAATAATTTCCCCCAATATATTTGTATGCCTTGCTCACTTAGATATATGTATTTATGCACACTTTCTCTTAATAAATGCATTTTGGTTGGGTTGGAAAACTACATCGCAAAATTTGGAGTAGTACGAATGTCAAAGGATAACTGTCTTTAGGCTTCACATATTTTGTGATAATCTTTACAGCTTTTGTCCGATTTCGGAGCCCTGATGTTTCTTGAAGTCTTAGTCATGCCTTTGGTGACCTGTGCTTTTAGTTTGACCTGAATTGTTGTAAGGTATGAATAAAGCTCTCTTTCTTATGTACACCTAAGAGTCTGTCATTGCATTGGGAGGCAAGACAAGACTCTTTAAGTCCTACTGGACTTTCACTGGCAGTGAGGAAGTGAAGACAGATGACACCTTTGAGCTCCAATTTGCATTTAAAAAGCCCCCACCATTTCCCTGCCATTGTTTCCAATGAGATGGAAATATTTTCATCAGCTTCTCCCTGATTCTGAGAATCTAGTTGCCTTTCTGCATCATTTATTGCATTTTATCCAAGATGTCTACTGGTTTTTGATGCCTTTTTTCTTTAGGTTTCGGACCCAACTCCTCCTCACTCCCCTTCTGAGTTCCATTTCCATTTTTTTCCATTTTTTTTCCTATTTTTCTTACTTCCATCTCCACTTTGTTTTTCTTGTCTGCTTGCCATAATTGCTTCTGTTGATTGAGCTCTGGTTAATCACTGGACACTTCGATCTGATGGGTGCTCTCCCCCCCCACCTTGTCCAATTTATTTTGGTTTGGTTTGCCTTGTCCATTAGCATCTAGCCAACTCAATTGCATCACCGAATCGTTATGTACTGTGCCTTAAAGTCACACTAATTTCCTTACAGTTTAATGTGAATATCTCTTGGCTTGACTTTCACCCATTCCTGTTATCTTTCTAGTATTTATTGTTGCTTTTCCCTTTCAAGTTCTTTTGCTTCAATTAAATCTAGTCTCCGATCTGGTATCAGGCTTCAGGTCTGGAGACCAGAAGTAAGAGCAATTAATTATATTCAGTTATTTACTCCATGATTTCAAAAAAAAAAATATCGTCCTGGATATTGATCCATTCCTTTTTCCTTCTACTGTTTAAATATAAGATGCCCAATCATTTTTGTCTTCACAAGTCCTTTGCTTTGAATTCTTTTCCAGCCAATAAGTTTGGTGTCTGGCCCAGGACTGGCGTCTAGCCCAGAAATTAAATAGTAGTGTTGATTATTTCACTACTCCAGATTACATTCCTGCTTGAAAAGTTCTTAAGGACTGATCTGTATTCTTTGCTTCAAAATACTTGTTCTTCAGAGTGAGAAATCTATCTTTTGAAATATTTTCTCTGGGAGCTCAGAGTTTCTGCTGCTTACTGCATGGCCAGCAGGACCCCCCCACACACACTTGTTACTAGATGTGTGTGATGCCTGATTATCTTCTTCCAAAGCAACTACTCTATTCTGAACTTAAAAATGGAAAGTGTAATGCTGGTGGTCAACAAAAGAGGTTTAAAGACTCTCTCAAAGCAAATCTTTAAAAAGTAGTATAAACGCCAACAACTGGGAAACACTTGCCTGCGAGCGCTCCAATTGGAGAACAGCCTTTACCAAAGGTGTCATGGGCTTTGAAGACACTTGAACTCAGGACAAAAGGAAGAAATGTGCTAAGAGGAAGGTATGCTTGGCAAATCTTCACCATGATCAACTCCCACCCAGAAACCTATGTCCCCACTGTGGAAGGATGTGTGGATCCAGAATTGGCCTCCACAGTCACTTACGGACTCATTGTTCAAACCGTGTTTATGGAAGACAATCTTACTCAGCTATGAGTGATCACCAAAGAAGAAGTAGAAGTAATGCCTAATAAAGGTTTGCCCTAATAAAGTAAGTAAGTTTCTAGATGTGGTGTTCTGGGAGAGGGGCGTGCATTGAATAGTACAAATTTGAGTTGCGTTATATCAAGTTAATGTGCACATGTGCTCATTATCAGCACACACAAACCAACATTATGAACCAGAAGACCACTCTCAGAAAAGCAAAGTTATTTTTTGAGAGATCTCCGGGAAAGCTCATGAGCATCAAGAAAATTCTTAACTGAGTCAAGGAGAGCTCACCCATCCTTATCCTGGAGCAGTGCCAGCAAATCCCCAGTCCCTGTGTGGGGATGGAGCAGAGATTTGATTGGTCCACTATTCACAGTAGACCAATCTGACCCGACACTCTCAAACTTGCTTGTGGATTGGAACCCAACACCTAATTCGATTATCCACTTCTCAGTATTATGCATTTTTGGTGTGCAAAAAGTGTGCAAAGAATATACGTTTTTACAGATAAGATGCATTCTTTACTGGTGAGTGGGATGCAATAGACTCATGACTGAGTGCCACTCACACCAAAGCAGTGCAAAATTTGCTGGTCAGCCTATTCCTATGTCCATGTCATTCCTGATTTAGCCATTTCCTCCTTTCTCTTTCTTTCTTTCTTTCTTTCTTTCTTTCTTTCTTTCTTTCTTCTTTCTTTCTTTCTTTCTTTCTTTCTCTTGACTATTTTTTCATGATAGTCCAAACAGTGTTTTCGAATGTAGGATCTATTGATAGAGGTCAGACATCTCATTTTCTGGTTGGAAAACAAGGTCAGCTCCTTTGTCAAACTTGGCTCAAATGTATATACAAATCTAAACCAGAGCAAGTGAAGATTTGCCTTTATTTATGGCAATACCCATGTCCTATAATGTTCTTCAGGTCTGATTTAATGCAAGTGCCATTTCCAACTTTGACTTCCCAGTTATTGGCCATCAATCAAGAAAATGGATGTGTACTGATCTGTTGTTTTCTCTGGTGAGGCCAGAGATTATATCGCTTTGCTTTGCAATAAATAAATAAATAGCTCGAGGCCTACAGAGGAAATTTTGTTCCGATTTTTTTTATAGAACTTTTCTGCAACTCCATGGATCCATTGGTAATCTTATTGGCTCACATGCTGGTCCTTATTTCTTCCTGTATACATAAAAATGCAAGCTGTTATCATACAGTCCCCACTGGTGGATTTGTAGTGCCATGTCACAATCCAGGATTTGCATGTTGTCAGAGCACAGCTCCCATTAGAGGAATGATAACGCATCAGAATCATGGATTTGCATGAAGCCATGACAGGAGAGGGGAACAAAAGAGAAGGCAGGTTGTAAAATGGTGCTTTTAGATGACAGGGGAGTTTTGAATAAAGCAGTAATGGAGGGACACAGTGGAGCTGTGAGTACGTGGGCAGTGATGGAGGGTGCTGAAGATGTTAGATGGCTGGGGAGCAACCCAAGTAGGGGCAGGAGGCCCTGCTAATTATTATAGATATGGGGGAAAATTGTTGCTTTATGATTCTGGGGTCTGTACTGTGAAGACTTTGCCCTCTTGTGAGTGATAGAGCAATTAGCCATATAATAGGAAGGATGTTGCAAGTTGAAACAGAACACTTACAAGTTGTCATTCTGTCCCTTTATCATGGGATTTTCCCCCCACCAGAACTGCACCAATTTAGCATTTACTCACTCTGAAACTCACCTACAGGTGGTACCTAACACCAAGAAAACTAGTGCTAATACACCCAGGAACCTCACCAAAATGCTGGAGAGGGTGCACCTCTAAAGGCAGATACCTTCACATGTGGTGGGAGTGCCCCAAAATCCAACTATTCTGGACAACAGCTACCGGTATACGAGAAATATGTAAAATAACTAAGCAAGTATTACAAATTACCCCAGAACTGGCCCTACTAAACATCTTCCAAGACAATAATGCCCATCTACTCCACAAAGAACTCATAACCCACCTACTCTCAGCAGCCAGAAGCATCATAGCCAGATGCTGGAGAGACTTGTCAGGAGTAAGCATGGACCAATGGTACCAAATAGTATGGGAAACAGCCTTACTAAAAAATTAACCAATAAACTAAAACTGACACGGGGACAAACAGAAGACGCCTTCACCCTGGTATGGCTCCCCTTCATCACATACACAGCCCAACAAGACAATAACAGAAATCCACTAACAGCATACAAATCAATATTGCTAACCTGACCCAAAACACCCACCCACCCCACTCACACATGAAAACAAAGATCACCACAGCCAATCACAAATGAACAACCACACCCTAGGCCAACCCCAACCTCTCTCACCACCAAAGGAACACAAGTGAATAGCAAAGAACCTGTACAAGGGACGCTGACACAAAACCCCACATATATTAAGTAAAATAGAAACATCCCCCCTCTACCTCTCTCTTCCTAATGTCTCAGCAAACAAAACATCTGTAAAAAAATGTTACTTGAAAAAAGAGAGAGAGAGAGACATTACTTTTGTAGATCAAGAAAATCTTTAATAAAAATACCACAAATAATTCCTCCCCACTTTTCAGCTCTCCGTTTTCTCCTGTATATGTCGTATGCGGCACTGTTTCCATTCTGCTGCTGCTCATCTTCCACCAAAATCTACATTATTATTATCATCTCACTGCCTGCTGTAACAAAATGACACGGCGTACAAAGTTTTCCTATTTAATTACATCAAATTATATAAATTAGATTTGGTGGAACTCATTCATTCTGCCTGCACAAGCATTCCTGCTTGCCAGATGCCCCCCCCTCCACCAGCCATGTGCTGTTGAAGGAGGGGAGGGGTGTCTTCCCACCCTCTGAGTCAATTCTGGGGAGCATGGGGCATGCAGTGGAGGAGAAGGGAGAACCCCATTTTGTACAAGCAAAAGTCCTTGCACAGGGTTTCTACTGGCAGGCCTGGTTAGGTGAATCCTGCCTATTGTAATTACATTATTCCGCTAGGTTCATGTCAGTGCAAAGGAAATGCAATGCATATGGGCGGTGGGGGGGGGGAGGAGCATAATCAATTACATATCATTTGTGGACTGAAATCAACAGCAGCAATGAACACCAGTCATAGTCACTGGATTGAATTCTGTTCCAGACAGCAGACGAATAAACAAACACTGGCAATTTCTGCTCCCATTTCCAGTTCCATTATTATTATTTTTGCCGAATTATCTTGCATCCCTATGATCCACTCGATTCTTCAGACAGCTTTCTCTGCAGAATTGTCTGATGATCCCAGCCATATTTGGGACAGGTTTTGATTAACCCATTTTTCTCAAGTTGTCTGGGAAACAAGCAAATGAACAGAAATTTGGGAGGGGGGGTGTCGATATCTGGTTGGTGGACTCAGTCTGGCTTTGTAGGTCAAAGAGAAGCTGTGCAGAGTGGTGTTGTGAAGATAAGATACCATGTCTCAATTATTAATGAAATACAGGTATGAAACCTCAAGGTTGCTTCTTCTGAGCTGCAATGCATTATTAGTAACAGGGCCCTTTAAAATATACATACAGAATGCATATAGGAAAACTCTCTTTTCTTCCCATGGCAGATGCCTGCTGAGATTCTGCAATTTAAAAGTTCCCAAGGAGCAAGTTGGATCCGGGAGGCAGATTTATAGCTCTCATCTCCCCCTGCCAATCCCTTGCCATATCTTCTTTATTATTCAATTAAAGCACTTTATACAAGGGCATTTGTGTGGTGAAAGGGGGAAGATGCAATCAGAGACATTTAACCACCACCTGATCTGCTTATGAATAAAGGATGACAAACTTTTGTTTACAAGCCTCATTAATTAAAGCGTACAACAAGCTGATATTAAAAAAGCTGCAATATTAAAAGAGATAGATACATAATACATATACAAATCCTTATGATTAAAAATGTAATAATGCCAAGACACTTTAGGGTTTGGGGTTGGTTTTTCTTTCTTTTTTTGTCTCGAAGCGACAAACGTATGCAAATATTGGAATTGATGACATTGTGTGTCACACTCACAATGGTGGCAATTGTGGGTCAGAGTTATATTGTAGGAGGAACTGCTTGCTTCCTTCAGAGCCTGAAAGAAGGTCCTTCTGCCTGGAACATTTAGAGCTTTGTCTGAATTCCAGGACAAAATGCTGAATTTGCTGATTCACTAATGACAAATGAAGGCAAGTGAACTGCATGACAGCACACCAGGATTTTCAATGCCCTTCGAGACACAGCACACTCTAGGGTCTTCCATCACATGCTGAGATCAGGATGTGATCTGAGGTTGCACAGCCACCTTTCTCTTGTGGTGCCCTCCAGAAAATCCACTGCAGGTCATCATACCCAAACACTACTCATCACAAAGGACATATCAGGTTGGATGTGTCTTCATTTCTCCTCCACCTGGATGTTCAGTGTGATGCAAATCTATTAAAATGTGCAAAAACTCCAGAGGGAGACAGTTTCTTCTGCTTTGTTCTAGGTTTGCAAAACATCTGAAGCAGTTTTAATCTCTTGCTTTCATTGACATCAGGTGAAATCTTTTGCTTTGTCTCTCATGCTGTAAGGGACTGTGCTGAAGAGGGCTACAATGGGGAGGCATAAAGGGAGCTGCCTCTTCCTCCCTGACCCTGAATCTCCCCAGGAGCAGGAGGACAGTATAGATTTAGAACAGTGGTTTGCAGAAGGGCATAGTTCAGAAGGGAAAAGCTGGGAAAGACTGGATGAAGAGCAGCTGGGAGAAGAAACACTGGAAGAGAGATGGTTAACAGATTCACAATTGTTGGATAGCACCCCCCTCCCCCCCTCCCCACAATCTAGGAGAGCTGAGAAAGTTGCCAAACAGAAAGCACAGCGACTACAAGCTCAGGTTACCAGACGTGGATTGAGAGGGACCGGGGGCAGGTAGCCTTAATTGGAAGCACTGCCATTCTTAGAGGGAGACATTTGTTATCCCTTTCTGTGATTATTAAATAATTCTAACTGGTAAGAAGACTGTTCACTTTTTTCTGCTTATCTACTGCCAAGGGGGGTGGGGAGCCAATTCTCTGAAGCCTGACACATGCTTACTTTTCCACTTGAAGGGGGGCAAGTAGGTATTGTGGTGATCATCTCGCTTCAGGCAGAGGGAGCCGGTGATTGTCCAGAAACAGCATTTCTGGGTCATGTGGCCAGCATGACTAAACTGCTGGTCAAGGATCTGGAAAACAAGCCAGATGAGGAACGGTTGAAGGAGCTGGGCATGTTTAGCCTGGAGAAGAGACTGAGAGAAGATATTGTAGCCATCTTCAAATATCTCATCGGCTTTCACATGGAAGTTGAAGCAAGCTTGTTTTCTCCTGCTCCGGAGGGTAGAACTCAAACTAAGTTACAAGAAAGGTGATTTCGACTAAACCTATGGAAAAACTTTTTGGTAAGAGCTGTTTGACAGTGGGATGGTCTCCCTTGGGAGGCAGTGGACTCTCCTTCATTGGAGGGTTTTAAGCAGAGGTTGGATGGCCATCTGTCATGGATGCTTTAGTTGAGATTCCTGAATTGAGGGACCTTGGGGTTCCTTCCAACTCTACAATTCAAAGATTCTTTGACTGGTAGCAACTTTCCAGGGTTTCAGACAGGGTTACCTCTCAGCCGGAGATTGAACCTTGGGACCTTCTGCATTCAAAGCAGGAGAGGAGAGATTGTTCCATTTGGCAAGCGGAAATGCTTGCAACTGATGGAACCACCATAACAGCACAATGTTGAATTCCTTCCTGTACTTTGGGGACCTGGCTGCTGACAAGAGTAAATCCAGCAAGAAACTTCTAAGGATTCATAGCATGTAAATCCTGCAGAATGAGGGTTAGAGAATTTTCATTGTTCACCTACTTTCCCCTCAAATACAATGCAATGAATCATTTGGATTTACAGTAGGGAAGAGGCAATAAAAAGATCATCTAAGATATATAATGATTTTTTTTAAAAAAAAATGCCAATAAAAATTAATTATATTGAAGGCAAAGTATTTAAAAGCCAGATTAAAAAAAAAATCGAGCACTTTCATAAATTTAACGAGTCAGCCATTGATGTGATTAACACATCCCACCTCCAAGGCCTGAGGTTATTAACTGTATGTGCACAAGCAAGAAATGAGTTAATCACTGGAAATTATCCATAAATCCTTTGAACAGTAGGTGTCACCAAGTGTCACAACTCTGAACACCTCGTGCTGCTGTATATATAAAGGGTAAATTGAACCTCTTAATTTACAGGTGCTCTGGGTGGTTTTTTGTGAAGGAAGATGGTTTAAGGCCCGTTTTCTACAAGCAGCCATACCAAGTGGTAAATTTGGGGTGTTCGCATCTAAAATGCATATGTAAGAGCCATAGAACTGTGTGATGTTATATGCCTGTGGCAGTTATGGCAGTTGGTACAGTTATGGCAGTTAGTTGAACAGTCTTAACAGTTTGAGCAGCAGGTATTATTCTGCTGTGCTGCTGTCTGCCTCAGAGTCAGCATTAGTCAGTCTGTAAATGTTAGTCCATCTTAGAAGCAAAACTATGTAAGATGTTTTAGCAACTTAAGTATCATCTACCTGCAGTGTACAGGTGAAACTCAAAAAATTAGAATATCGTGGAAAGGTTCATTTCTTTCAGTAATTCAACTTAAAAGGTGAAACTAATAGATGAGATAGACTCATGACATGCAGAGCGAGATATGTCAAGCCTTTATTTGTTATAATTGTGATGATTATGGCGTACAGCTGATGAGAACCCCAAATTAACAATTTCAACTTTGGGGTTCTCATCAGCTGTACGCCATAATCATCACAATTATAACAAACAAAGGCTTGACATATCTCGCTTTGCATGTCATGAGTCTATCTCATATATTAAACTCCAGTAGCTAATGAAAACAATTGCTTACATAAATGGACTTTTCCATGATATTCTAATTTTTCAAGTTTCACCTGTATATTTAATCTGCAACTGCAAGTGCACTAAGCAAAAGTTCCTTGTTACAGTGGTACCTTGGTTCTCAAACTTAATCAGTTCCAGAAGTCCGTTCCAAAACCAAAGCGTTCCAAAACCAAGGCGCGCTTTCCCATAGAAAGTAAAGCAAAATGGATTAATCTGTTATAGAGTTTTAAAAACAACCCCTGAAACAGCAATTTAACGTGAATTTTACTATCTAACGAGACCATTGCTCCATAAAATGAAAGCAATAAACAATGTACTGAAGTCACACAATCCATCAATCAATCAGTAAAATAGCAAAAACAGACAGACCTCAGTGTAACACTCAAATTGGAAGTGTGGCACTCAAATCGGAAGTGTAACACTCAAAACAGAGCACGTTTAGCTTCTGAAAAACATTTGCAAACTGGAACACTTCCAGGTTTGCAGTGTTTGGGTTCCAAGTTGTTTGAGGACCAAGGCGTTTGAGAACCAAGGTATCACTGTATTTAAACTTCAAAAGAGAGTGTCTTATGTAGTTTTTATGGGAGGGAAAGGAGAACTAATTAAAGGGTGAAATGACCCAGGACTGACTTCTGCATACTCTGCAAATGGGAACTAGAGTCTGGCTGAATCTACACATATATTAAAAACACTGTGAAAATGCTTTTTAAAAAAGTTTTAATATATATATGGAGTTTGCCATTAGCTCATCTTGTGTCACATTTGTATAGTGCACTTGAAACGCCCTTAAAACATTATATTTGCAGCTGTATAGCTGAGTCCTCTAATTCCCACAGTAAAGTCTTGACGGTACCTCTTAAAACTGCAGGTACTTTCATTTTCACTTTTTACTTAATGTTGAACACTTTTTTATGCTGACATGCATATGCAGTTGTCACCTTAATAATCACTTTCTGTTGCTTTTGTCTTATTGTACACCACCCTGATGTTTTGCCAGTATGTGTGTTTGTGTGTGCAAAAATATGTGTGTGTAGAACGTAACATAAAAAGCATACCCTCCAACATTTCTCCCATGAAAATAAGGGTGTCCAGTGCTTTTTTCTGGGGGGGGGATGCAGGGGGACACATACCGCTAAACATTTTGTGAATCTAAGTTTGGCCTCATTGAGGGGCAGTATTTCAATATGAGTAGGAAAATGAGAGTACCCCTAAACATTTTTTAGGGGGGGAAAGCACTGGGGATGTGTTATTCCATAATGATGATGATGATGATAATTAATTTTATTATTTATACCCTGCCCGTCTGACTGGGTTGCCCCAGCCACTCTAGGTGGTTTCCAACAGGTATAAAAACATAGTAAAACATTAAACATTTTTTAAAAACTTCTCTATATAGGGCTGCCTTCAGATGTCTTCTAAAGGTTGTATAGTTACTTATCTCCTTAGCTCAGGGGCCATATAACTCCATACCCTCCAGCATTTCTCTGATGAAAAGAGGAATGTCCTAAGGAAAAGTGGGACATTCCGGGATCAAATCAGAAACTGAGACGTCTGCTGCAAAACCAGGCTCTCCCTGGAAAATAGGAACACTTGGTGGGTCTGCTAACATCCAGGCACATAGATATATTGAATGGTCTCCTGTCCTTGCAGGCTTACAAGCTGAGATCTTAGACCAGGGTTCCCCAAACTAAGGCCCAGGGGCTGGATGCGGCCCAATCACCTTCTAAATGCGGCCCACGGACGGTCCGGGAATCAGAGTGTTTTTACATGAGTAGAATGTGTGCTTTTATTTAAAATGCATCTCTGGTTTATTTGTGGGCCATAGGAATGCGTTTTTGTTGTTGTTGTTGTTTTGTTTTTGAAAATATAGTCCGGCCCCCCACAAGGTCTGAGGGACAGTGGACCGGCCCCCTGCTGAAAAAGTTTGCTGACCCCTGTCTTAGACACTTGAGTAAAAGAAACCTGTTTTGTAAGCCTCTGATCATTTTAGAACATTCGCAGGGCTTTCTGGCAGAGGCTATGGGTCCCAGGCAAGCTTGAGACAAGCCAATTGGCCACGACATCCCACCATCCGACAACCCTGCTCTTTTCATGCAGACATGTGATAACCCTGTGGTCTTAAACTGTTTGATTGGTGGGTTGTTACTTTTAATAGGTTAATGACATTACGGGCATTTGTATATTCTAAACATCTGCGCACTTAATTACACCTCTGACAACATGTCGGTGTGCCCTAAAATACAACCGTCTGCAAATTACCGCTACCAGAGTTTCCAGATACATTTTCTTTCCAAGGATTTAAGCAGGCAGTGGCACAAATGCAATCAGACAATGCGGCGTCCAAGCGGGAAAGCCAAAACGCATGATGTGGCCTGTGTTTAAAGCATATCTGAAAGCTGGAGGTCAGACAGTTCCAGGTCAATTCTCAAAGAGTCTTGAGATGAATTGGTAGCAAAAACAATGTCATCTTAATGAGTGGCTGGAATTGTGAAAATCAGCTCAATCATTGGCTAATGAATCAGCAGCAAGGCATTGAAATGTCTCTTGCTGAGAAATGTGTCTGGTGGCAAAATAAGCCTTTGTAAGTAAAAATGGAAGAAGCAGAAATATAGCCCCAATTGGAATGTTATTATTTATTAGGAAAATGCTTTCCATTTCACTAAGGGGTGTCTCTGTAGGCTGTTGCTCACAAATGTACATCTTTTTTTGAAAAAAAAATATGTATTTTTATTAAAGATTTCTTAGCTTACAAAAATACGTGCAGTGTCTCTTTTTTCAAGTTGCGTTTTCTACAGATCAGTTTCATTTTCTTTCTTTTTTTTTATAAGAATTTATTGGCATTTTTCTATAACAACATATACCCACACCCACACCTACAATTAAACAAATGCAAAACAAATAAAACAAATACAAACAATGTCAAGTTTTCTTATTGCATCTTTCTAGAAAAAAAAAAAAATTCTATTTCCATATCTTGACTATTGACTTCCCCTGCCTTTTCACCTTCGAGTTTATATCCTTAATCTATTTTATAACCATTTCTCCTAAAAAGAAAAAAGAAATTAAATTCAGTTGTATAATTACAATCAATTATATCTTCAACATTTACTAAAAATACATCATCATAATAATACCTCGTCATAATTCTTCTTCATTTATTCTTATCGATTTCTTATCTTAATCTACATCTTGATCTCAATCCTCTTAATCCATAAACTTAATCCACTTAAATTCACTTTACTTATACTCCCCCTCACAGATCTTCACAACTCATTCGATCAAATCTATCTCTTCTATCCTTAAGATTGCTGCTAATAACATGATAACTTGAAATATCTCCTTTCATGTTCAAATAAAAAATATAACAGAAAATTGTTGACAGTATTCACCCTCCGATTTCAGTTTACCATATCAGGCTACCTTAAATTTTACTTAATGCTTCACCCCACACCCCCTCTGTCCATTATTCTTCTCCTGGTGGCTTCAGCACTAAACTTCCATGTAGCTTCCCTCTCCAAACGTCCACAGATCCAGGCACAGTCCAAATCTCTCCTTGCCACGAGATCAGAGGTATCCATCTCATCATCTCTCAGCTTCTTCGGTTCTTTGTAACATTTCTTTTCTTCTTGTAAATACCTTAATTCTCTGTCCCTGGCCCCCGAGCTCACACCTCGGGGACTGGATATAAGAAATCTTGACGTCGCCTTGGGGCTGCCACCCCCAGAAAGCGAATTTCTTCTCCGAAGTAGCTCACTCATTTCTCTCCAACTTTGCATCAACCCTCTCAGCTCCTTGGCAAGGCATTCTTCCAAAATGTCAAAAGTTTTAAAAGCCTCCTCTGTGGGCAATTGGTTCCATTTCAGACCCCCACACAAGACTTTGACTTTTCTACAAAGCAGTTCCACCTTCAAGGCAGTGAGTCTCTGTTCATCCGTTAGTCCAGAGTTCAATACCAGTTCAAGGACGAAACCCAACATACTGGCAGAGGAGGAGGAAGTGGGTGTCATATTTCTACTCCCCTCTTTGTTCGTCACCATTTTCCTGAGCTGGAGCGCAAATACCGCAACTTTAAATGGAGATATTTTCCTCTAGTTAACTTCCCGAAAGAAAAGTTTGCCAGTCTCATGTGTCGATTTTAAATACATTGTAACCAGTTCTGTAGCAGTAATCACTCAAATTGGTTAGATTCTTGAGCTCGAAGGGAGGGAGGTAGGCTGCCCTTCTCCTTCCCCCCGGATCGTCCCAAAAGCACGATTTCTACTCAAATTCTTTACTCACGACCACCGGGTTCCTTTAGCTCCATTCTTCACAGGTAGAACTTAGACGCTCACCGCGGGCTCTGTCGCCGCATTTGCATCCCGGTTGGGGCATGTCCCCGAAGCCCGGCTCCGGTTGTCCCTTCACCCCCACTCCCCCTTTACAGGGGGAGCGAGGGAAGGGTTCGGAGCCTCCGCGGGCGCTGCCGGGGAGCCCAGGGTGCGGGACGCTCTTCCCGCACCCCAACCGGAGCCCCGCTTTGCGGTAGCGGGGCTCCTGACCCCCGGGATGGACAGGGCGCTTCGGACCCGAAGCAGCCCTCGACCACCCGGCGATTGCGTCGCCGCCGGAAGTTCAGATCAGTTTCATTTTCATTCATTTATTCTACGTACTCTGATCTAAGGGCTGTTTAACATGACAGCTTTCATTTTGCCCCTTAGTGTAAGGTGTGTCTGTTTCTTGAGATGTAAATATGATGCAGGTGGGGTTTGGTGTAACGGCTGCTGAAGTCACAAAGAAACTAATGTCCATCAGTTCCTATTGTCACCTCTGTTTACTTCTCAGATTTAATTCTGATGTTTCTGTCTACCCACTCTGGAAAACGCTGGTGGGCAGGCAGAGTTACAGGTATTTGGGACATTGCCTGCTGTGGTAGTGTGTAGGAATCAGAGAGGCAATGTACAAGATGCCTGTGGCATGAAGAAACCATGATTTTGGTCCCCTGTACATGTTTGCAGCTTCAGAGAACTGCTAAATCTGCATTTTGGGAGCAATTTAACATAGCGCTATGACAATCAGGCAATCATATCCATTTGCCAGGCAGAACATTCTCCCCTGTACTTTGTTTTGGTTGCTTGCATAATTCTCCAGACCCAAAGCAGGGGGCATGTAGGAGAGGAGAGGGTGAAATAGCACTACTGGAAGTCTTGGGTGAGTTTCTGCTAGTGTAGCTCAAATCAGGCTCTATAGATTTATAATATTTGTATCTCACCTTCCTCCAAGGAGCTTAGTGCAATTAGGGTGGGTGGGTGTCCCATATTACAGTTGTGGTGGTGAAAAGACAGTTCTCCTCAGCTGAAGCTTTTGTGCATAGGAAATGTTGTGCAGCTGCTTTCTTCCAAAAAACAACACCAACACCAACAGCAGCTGTAGCATTTGGAGACTTCTCAATATGCAACATTATTGGCTATGCAGATTTTTTCTTAGAGCCTCACAACTGCAGTTAATCTAATTTGTATTAAAGTGTATGATTCATTTTTCCCTAATAAATATCACCTGCATTAATATGATCCTTGGCATTTTATAATCTTACTCACCTTTTGCAAAGTGCGGTTTAATTAATAAGGGCTCCATATTTCTTCTGATTCATCCTGCCCTATTTGTCACCCCTTTGGTTTAGAGTATAATTGTCATAATTATTTACACCTTTAATTAGCTGCGAATCAGAAGCCCACATGGCTTCTCCTTTCCTTCCTTCTTTGCTAGATGGATTAACTTTCTGTACATGGATTTGATGGAGCAGAGCAGCTGAGATCTATTGCATTTCTTCCTGACACCTCTGGCCATTATCATTTGTAACATTAACACTTCACAGCTGATGGCAGGATTGATGAAAGTATGCAGCTGTGGTAGCTTGCTATCTGGTTCCTAAGTGCTGGCGTGGAGGACATAGCCTGTTGGGAACGGGATCTGTTCAATCTCACCTTGTTGTAGAGTGCAAACTCGCCAGAGGCTACTTGAGATTCCTTTCTTATCAATGCAATCCAGTCTCCATATGGCCATTTTAGAAGGAAGCAGGAAGAGGCTGCCACTAGGCTTCTCAGCAGTTGATGTCCAGTGTTATGCCAACTTCATGTAACCTGGCTGGTCCCCACCCCACTCTTCTGGGTCCTGCTGGGTCCCCAGATCTGTCATCAGCATGCAACACCCACTGTCAACTGATGGAGCCTGTTATTCTTCATTGTATTGCAGTTGTGAGGAGGCGACTGAGATTGTGAGTTGCCTAAGGTCACCTAACGAGTTTGGGGCAGACACAAAATTCTAGCAGGGGCTTTCCTGATCCAGATGTGGGGAACCATTGGCCTTCCATATGGTGCTGACCTACAGTTTCCATCAGCCCCAGCAAGCCATGGTTGGGAACAATGGGAGTTGTAGTTTAGCAGTATCTGGAGGGCCGTAGTTTCCCCACACAGACATCTGGTATGTCACAAATAGTGAGAAGGCCTACTTTTCAACAGAGCACTCATTATGGCATGCACTTCCCCTTGACGTGCTACTTTGGTACCAGCTGAAAACCCACCTATTTCAACAGGCCTGGCTACTTTGGCTGATGACTGAATGGCTTGCTATTTCAACCTGAATTATTATTATTATGCTCCTAACACCTGTTGATTCTTCCCTATGCAGTGCAATGGATTGATGTCATTGTATTACACTGAACAAGGAAAAAGTAAAAGGCTGAAGCCTTAATCTAGGCTAGTGTAGGGAATATGGCCAGATTGGTGTTGGCAAACCATGTCGATTCCGCAAAGGTTAGAAATACAGCGCTGGCAAACCACGCTGACCCTGGAACGTCAGGATGGGAGACACAGGTCAGTGGGACAGCAAAACAAAGGAGTGGTGGAAAAGTACTGGAAAGTCACAAGATGAGCACGGGAGGGGTGCATGGGAGAGAAGCATGGAGGATGAGCATGTACGCAATGGAGATGTCATGTGGGGAAGTTTTGGGGTGTTACCAGAGTACCCTGTGTAGGAACATTTCCTTATATGGTGAGGGTGTATCACCATTGGGCTGTATGTTTCCTTATTTGGGCCTTGAAGTTGTTCCTGTGGAACTAATCATTAACCAGTGTGTGAGATTGCTAATAAAAGGGAGCCCTCTGGTGTGGCTCGGGGTTGCCTTCCCATTGATACCATCCTGTTGTCACATCATTTCTTTGCTGGTGCAACAGGTTAGCACTGCCAACTTCTTTTTACTGGTTTTATCTTCTTTCTCGGGGGTGGGGAGAACAACACAATTAAGATAATTCATATTTCTGCCCAATCTTGATTCCCTGATGTTAAATGAAAACAACAAAACTTGAGATGCTTACCTTCTTTCCCCCCCAAAGGTGGCTTCTCTGTTAAGATGCTGTGTTCACCTCAAAGCAATCTCACTTTCTGCTGTCTGCCACTATGGACATCAACCAAAACCCTATCGCACAAGGAACTTTTCCTAACTTTATGTAGGAGCCTGTGTTTAACGTTCTGCGTGTGTGTGCGTGCACGCGCGCGCGCACACACACACACACACACACACAAAAATATATTTCCAGTACAGTGGTACCTCGGGTTACAGAAGCTCCAGGTTACAGACACTTCAGGTTACAGACTACGCTAACCCAGAACTAGTACCTTAGGTTAAGAACTTTGCTTCAGGATGAGAACAAAAATCGTGCGGCAGTGGGAGGCCCCATTAACTAAAGTGATACCTCAGATTAAGAACAGTTTCAGGTTAAGAACGGACCTCCAGAACAAATTAAGTTCTTAACCCAAGGTACCACTGTACTGTACCTCTTGAAAAAGCAGGGGAAGGGGAATTAAATTCTTCTGCCTGTTTTGAGGTTCTTCCAGTTAATTGAATTTGTTGACAGCTCTTGAATGACACACAGTGTTAATAAATGATGGTGAGACTCCATTGGAGGAGGAAGCTTAATAAAGGTGATCTATCTTAAGAGACATAGTAAGGAACACTTTAAAAGATAAAAGCCTTCCAACAACGTGCACAGAGAATGGCGCTCCGTAGTTACCGGGCAATGAGTGCTTGGAGGGGAACGGCTGTGGAAGCTTAATAGGGCAGTGCTCTGCCAAGAGCATTTCATGCCATATCTGTAATTTCTGTATTAAATTGGTGCTGCAGGAATCAGATGGCTGAAATGCAGCCTTCTTCTGGTCTCTTACCTTTTGACCACATCAATCATTTCTCTATGTATTGCATTATATGGGAGTAACACACATAAAACCAGGGCACTGGGAAACTATATCTGGATATTATTAGAAAGTCTGTGAATTAAATTGAATCAATCCACTAGCCTAGTATGGTCTACCAGGACCACTCCAGAATCCCAAAGCAGTGCTCATGCCAGCCTTGCCACCTTGTAATTCAGGGGTGGCTAATCTATAGCCCTCCAGATGTTGGGCTGCATCTCCCATCAACCCTGGTCATGGACCATGCCGGCTGGGGGTGATGGGAGTTGGAGTCCAACAACACCTGGATGGCCACAGGAGAGCTACCCCGGTTCTTACTAAAGATGCTGGGGGCTCGATCGTACGATGTCATGCAGGTTTTTGTGGCTGGGTCACAGCTTTGAGAGTCGTCTTCTCTGCAACCCACATGAACTAACAAGTTGTAAACAGCCTTCTGATCGAAAGCGTACTTGGATATTTGGTTTCCCTTGGGGCTTGAGGGAACATGGTAGAGTTGCCCGTGTACTAATGAATAATACAAGCACAGAGGGAAGTGCCTTAACCCACAGCACACCTAACTCTTAATTCTTTTATTTGCATTTGATTGATCTGTGGGGAAGGAAAAAAAACAACCCCACGTACACAGGATTTCTGGCAAAGGAGCTATAGATGGTTCCAATACCATCCCCATTCCTGGGATGCTTTCAGAACATGGCTAAATAAATAAGCAAATCCTGCCTTCCACAACAGTTGTCTGGTGTCTTGTTACTTTACTTTGGTTCTTTCATCTTCTGTGTGCTAATCCTAATGCTTCTCCACCTTTCACTACCCTGCAGTCCTGGGAATACTCATTGTTCATTCTTCTGAGGATTAGAGTGTGCTAGGAATCCTTAATGGATTATATTTGCTGAACAGAACACGATCATCTGCTTGTCAAGCTTGCGTTGTCTTTCAAAGAGCTTTTTGGTTGTTGTTTTTCTATAAAATCTCTATATGTTAGGAGAGCTGGTGTGACCCTCTGTGCAAAATCCTGGGTTTGGACCTCGGTTGCAATTCTTCCACTTGCCTTGATGCATTGGGTGACTTTGAACAAATGAAACTGTTTCCCTGTAAAATGAGGGTGTCGGGTCCAATGCATACTAATGTAGTGTGGTTGCTATTTCCTGTTAGCTCCCATGTTGCATTCTAACTAACACTGGGGATGGGGGGACATGTGGCCCTTCAGATGGGCAATAGGTCAAGGATCATGGGAGTTGTAGTCCAACAACATACAGAGGGCCACAGGTTCCACAGACTTCATTTATATGACATGGATAGGCCAATTTACAAGGTTATCTTCTTTATCAGAGCCTCTTATACTAATGTGGGAGGGACCCATGTGATTAGTCCTGGTCTGGGTAGGCTATGAGGTTGCAGAGTGCTAGGTGCTAAATCAGGGATGGGAAAATCTGAAGCCCTCCAGACGTCACTGGACTCCAACTATCATCATTCCTGACACATTGCCTGTGTTGGCTGGGGCTAATGGGAGCTGGAGTGCCACAAATTTCCCATTCCTGTGCTAATAGTCTGACTTGAAGGACTCTCTTCTGCCATACAAGCCAACCTGTAATAACAATTAAAAACCAGGATCGTGTTGATACAGTAGTAACAAAAGCATAACCACAATTACTATAAAAATGAGTGGGGCTTACATTTGCATACCGCCCCAAGCCCAGTGCAATATTTATAAACACATCATGCTGCCATCATGTGTGTATATGTGTGTGTGTGTGTGTGTATAGTATTGAATTTTCTGTTTTACAATTCATAGCATTCATTTTTACATCCTTAAGATATCAATGACCTCCCTTCTTTTCTTTCATTTTGAAATATCATAAATCCCTGCATATTTTCAAAAAACTATACCATTCAGCATTCCATTATTACATACATCAAAACTTATTTACACTGTTGAATTTGTCTTAACGCTGCCAGATTTTGAGCTGTACACAGTTAATTCCCATATATTCAATAAACATTTTCCAAACGTCTCTAAAATGTTCTTCTTGTTCTCTTATTCTGTTAAGTCTGCAAGCTGTGCATATTCTGTCAATTTAAGTTGCCATTCTTCTTTAGTTGGGACCTCGCTTGTAACGGGTCACAGTAATGGCATACACAGAGGTGGCCAACTCCCAAGAGACTGCGATCTACTCATAGAGTTAAAAACTGGCAGTGATCTACCCCATTGAGCTTTTTTAGGGGAGCCAATGTTGTTGAGCTTCTTTGGGGGGAGCAAGTGATCCAAATCCGGCGCATGCTCACTCCGTCGTCGGGCCGCTGCTACTCCCGTGGTGACCATGAGAGTCGCTGAGCGATCGGCCGCTCGTGGGGCTGCAGAGCGCGAGCAGCACGGCCTTATGCCTGCTGCTCACACTCAGCAGTTCCACGAGCCGCCAATTGCTCAGTGGCTTGCAAGGTCACCGCGGGAGAAGTGGTGGCCCAGCGACAGAGTGAGCATGTGCCGGATTTGGCGCATGCTCACTCCGTCCTGACGTTGCATTGTGACATCATGACGCAACGTCAGGATGGCCCGCCCCCAGGGGGTGCCTCCGTTCACCACCCTGGGTAGCGAGGAGGCTTCCCGTGCCTGACTCCACCCAGCAGCTGTCCCTGGTGTTCATCCTTGGCTGTCCTACGAACGTGGCTCTGGGACAGGTCTGCCTGCAATGCTGCAGGGAGCTAGTGGAACCAGAACCTATGCAACCACTCACTTGGTTGTAATCAATAAAGTTGTGGCCTAAATTCTGCCAAAAACCAAACCAAATATCTGTCTCCCATCTGAGTTTATTTGGGGAGGGTAAAAGGTCTAAACACGCAAAGTTGTTATGACTCTACAGGAAATAATAACTTGTCAGATGCTGGACATATGTACTATGGAGAGGGGTGATTAAAAAAAGAAGAAGAACCCCTGGATGGTCAAGTCCAGTCAAAGGTGACCATAGGGTTGCAGCGCTCATCTTGCTTTCAGGCCTCCACAGACAGCTTTCCGGGTCATGTGGCGAGTATGACTAAACTGCTTCTGGCACAACAGAGGACCATGATGAGTGCCAGAGCGTATGGAAATACTGTTTACCTTCCTGCCTCAGTGGTACCTATTTATCTACTTGCGCTGGTGTGCTTTCGAACTGCTAGGTTGGCAGAAGCTGGGACAGAGCAACGGGAGCTCACCCCGTCACGGCGATTTGAACCGCCAACTTTCTGATTGGCAAGCCCAAGAGGCTCAGTGGTTTAGACCACAGCGCACCCCCTAACCACTTGCAGGTCGCTCGAGAAGTAGGAAAAACAATGGATTGTTTCTGAACATGGATGTGGAGACATGATCCCAACACCGGGCAGCAAGTGAAATGAAAAGAACCCTGGGAAAGAAAGTTATTGAGGGATGGACTGAAGAAACTTCTAATCAAAGGCCATAAGGGGGTGAATGCTGTTCCATTATGACCATATCTTCCAACTGCGGGAGTCCTTTGTTAACAATCTTCCAAACTGCATTGTTGATGGAGTTATGAGCTCTGTCCTTGAAGTCAAACAGGAGACAATCTGATTGCTTTTCAAATGGAATACCTCACCTGCTGTTTATAAACGTGTTCTGTTCTCATTTGCCCTGTTACAGAACAAACAACCATTGATTTCCCCTGCATTGTTTCCTTATAGCAGCAGCATCCAAAGGATGTTGGATGCAGACAGGGAGTCTGCCTGGTTAGCAGAGGATCTATCTTTTTTAAAAAAAAATACAACAGCAGCATACGCACATGGAACGTGGAACTCTGTAGTTTATCTTTGTAATAGTTATTGATTTCTGACAATGAGCAAAAAAATCCTCTTGGCTGAAGAGATTGCACAGCCATGACTATGGGACTGCTAAGTGTGTGTGTGTGTGTGTGTGTGTGTGTGTGTGTGTGTGTGTGTTATTTAAGGATTATGATTAGTTTACATGTATTGAACCCTGAATACTAGGACAAGAGAGGAGGGGAAAAAACCAAAAGGGAAAAGAAGAGCAGTTTGGAAAATAGGTAAAATGGATGTTAAGCTCACACAGACACAGGAAAAATGAGGCCCTACATATGAATAAGTCAAGCCTTCTGGATCAGGCAAGGAATGTCCACAGTGAGGGATTAACTCTGTTTTGGGGGTCAAAAGTGCACTTACAAGTTAGGAAAAGGCATGTCCAACAGCCCTAAGTCTCTCAGCTACTTCTAGGTGTGCACCCAATGAGGTAGTTGAAGCAAGAGAGAGGCCCCACCTGCAACCTCAGCTTATGTATCTCCCCCGCCTGAGCTGCACACAAGCAGGTGAAGACTCCACCTGTGTGTAACCTGTTCCTGCTCCTCCCGCTTCAATCCTCTTCTGATCCCGGAAGACAGTGGAGCAGGAGACATGGGGACAGGAGGAGGACATGTGGAAGCTCTTGATTCTACACCAACCTGACATCTCCTCCTGTATCTGTTCTTTACCTTGCAGCTTCTCCTGTCTCTGACTCTCGTCTCCTGCCTGTTACAGGCTTCCACAGGTCACCAATCTCTTCTTCCAAGCCAGTCTCCAGCCCCCCCCCCCTTCTCCTGATGCCCACTCCACAGTGTCCCGCCAGTCTTCGTCACCAGGATCCTTTCCCCACAGTGGTCAACCAGTAAAGCCTGCAAGCAGGACATGAGCACAATAGCATTCTGCCCACCTGCAGTTCCCAGTAACAGGCATGATGTTCTGAATCGTCAGCTTGTGAATGGTCAGTCAGACCCATTATGTGTAGTCTTGTGGAAGGTAAGTTAAAAAGGGTGTCTCACTAAGTACCTGCCAGGAAAAGGACACAGGTCTTTGTTTAAGTGCATGCTGTGAAATGCACCAGCTGAAGTCTCCTATTCTAGCTATCTTGCCCCCTACCAAAGAGTGGGAACTCATATGGCCAGAGGAGGGTTCAGGAGGGGAGCAGAGCCAGTAGCTAACAAGTTGCAGCCAGACTTGGAGCATCAGCACCTTGGACAGCTCCAAACTGACCATTTGCTTCAACAATAACTTGGGCATGACCTTGTCAAGGAATTCTACTCAATATTCATCCTGAGTGGATTCCAATGTATCATTAGCAGAGTAAAAAACTTAAACATGTTGCAGGATCCCCCCAAAACAGATCAGAGGCAATTTTCCAGTAGAGCTTTACTGCTACTGAAGGCAAATGAGCATAATGGTCACAAACCAATACATTCAGGATTGGCAGTGTCCATAAGAAATCCAGTTGCAGCAGACTTAACTTACAATAACTTATAATAAGTCTAAACCTTAACACTATATACAGAACACCACACCAGAAGGAAGAGAGATAGAAAGTGAAACCCAGGCTCCTTCTGGCCTTAATTTTATAGTCAGCGTGACCGTGACTGAAAGAAATAACAGGACCAGTTTAAGTCAGCTGTACTCAGCTTCACTGAAGGAATAACCCAAACATCACGAACCTTCTGCTTGTTTCTTTCACAAAGAGAAGCTTCCAGAACCCCCTTGAATTAAGTAGAATAGGAAAGATCTCTACACATCAGATCAATACTTTCTGCACTAAGAAATGTAAACTGACAGACCTAACTCTTGTAGCACCTCCTGGCTCGGCTATCTATCCCAGGTCTTGCCCCACCATTTGAGATGTGTGAAAGGGACAGCACTGTATGACTGGCCTGTTTTTGCTTCCAAATGGAAGTTGTTGTTGTTGTTGTTGTTGTTGTTGTTGTTGTTGTTGTTGTTGTTCAGTCGTTTAGTCATGTCCGACTCTTCGTGACCCCATGGACCAGAGCACGCCAGGCACACCTATCTTTCATTGCCTCCTGCAGTTTGGCCAAACTCATGCTAGTCTCTTCAAGAACACTGTCCAACCATCTCATCCTTTGTTGTCCCCTTCTCCTTGTGAAAGAAATGGAAGTATCAGTGTTAAAGAACACTTCTTCTTTAAAAAAAAAAAAAACCCATAAGCAACATGGCATATAGTTCAGACCTCAGGATATATAGATGCAGCCCAAGACTGAGCAGTATGCACAGCTCTAGCTTCTGGGCTGAGGGGGGATTCAGCATGTACAGCAGCCATTTGAGCGCATGATACCCATATCCAGCTAGAGACACATGTGGACCCCTGTAACTGGAATGAGCACCCATCTCCCTCAGGGTCCAGGAAGTTGGCCCTAAAAGAGGACTTGAAGGTGTCAGGCCGCTGGGTCTGTGTGTAGCTTCCCCCATATGGTGGACTGTGAAACTGCAGTTGACAATGAAGGCCCTGGACTACCCCACCCGAAATGGGAAGGAGTTGTTCTACCTTTGATTATTCCTGGGAAATGCCTCAAAAACAAATGCTGCACAAAATCATTTTTTTCAGAAAAAGAAAATCACCATAACATGTGGGAAGTGAATTCGAAAGCAAACAGCAACAAAAGCTCGTACAAGAAATAACAGCACATGAAAGCAGTTGTAGACTTTTGTTCCCAAAGTTCTGTTGCTCTTTGCCAGAATAATTGATTTGTGTGTCTACTTTGGAGTATAGTAACCTTCCAGATGTGCCTCGAGAGATCCTTACATTAACTTCACTTGGCGTCTTAAAGAATAAAGAATATTACAGCATTTTCAATTACTTGCCCAGGGCTGTAAGCCAAATTCATTTCTTCCACAATAGAGCCACAGAGTGCAGCTGATGAAATAATGCATAATGAAGACTTATAGAGCTACAAGTTGTTTTACCGAAAAGGATACAGAACAGCATTGTGTAATTTTAGTTGAAGATTAATTGAATTTTCCCTCAGACAAATAACACTGTGAGACTAGCTGATTAATCAACTGAAGCTTAGGGGAAGGCTTTGTACACACGTTTGGCAGTGTCTGTTGGTAATCTCAAACTTCACTTTAGGTGGGAGATCTGTGACTGGAATTCTTGACTATTTATTTATCTATTTATTTATTTATTCATTTACTTACTTACTTACTTACTTACTTACTTACTTAAAGGCAGCTGTTTGGGTTGGGATAGTTACCCTAGGTAACAGCAGTTATGCTGGGGAAATTCCTTCCTTCCTTCCTTCCTTCCTTCCTTCCTTCCTCCCTTCCTCCCCCCTCCCTTCCATCTAAATTTGAATCACCTTTCCTTCTGTGTTGTTTGCTGTACCTATATTCTTCACACCCCAGGTGCAGGGGGAACCCCCCTGCCCAAACATACCCATTGTAAGTTTCAAGAACATTTTATTTGGTCATGATAAGACTGTTCTCATATTATCCTCACAACAAACTTGTGAGATAGGCTGTACTTGATAGATGGGGTTTTGTATGAGATTGCACAGTTTCCTTCATAACAGAATGGGGATTTAAGATCACCTCTGCCTAGGCCATCATACCGACATTTCTCTTTTCCACTTGCACAAATTGTGATCTGCACACTCCAAGAATGGAGAACCTGCACCCCCCCTCCTGATGCTTTAGACCACAACTAACATTGGCCCCAGCCAGCATGGCCAAGGGTCAGAGATTATGGGGGTGTCATGCATCAATATCTGGAAGTGGAGCTGGCTCTACTATTAGGTGAAGTGAGGCAGGTGCCTATGTCAGTAAATGCTGAGGGACCACCAGCAGTCTTTGAAAAATGGTGGAGAACTGTGTGGTGTGTATGCCATGAGTCCTGCACCGTACTCTTAAAATATGTATTATTATAATACAATACAGTCTTCACAGAGAAAAGAACATAACATTAAGTTTATGGTGTCATTTTACATGGTCTTAAAATATTGGCAGTCCATATGGGTTCTCCCAGACAGGTTTGTGCGGTTGGTAGGAGAGCTTTCCTTTCTTTCCCCCTTACGTATGAAAAGAAGGGAGACCAGGTTTCATCAAAGGTATTTTCCTTTATAACCTCTTCTTCAACTTTTCTAAGCCCAGTTAGTCATTCTGAACTAGCTATATCCCAAATATTATTGAACCATATCTCAAGAGGTAGCTCCACCTGTGATTTCCAGTGATACGCCATCACTAGACGTGCAGCAGATACCTGCTTTCACTAAACCCAGATCTCTCTCTCTCTCTCTCTCTCTCTCACACACACACACACACACACTGTTTTACAATTTAGAATACTCATTTAAACACCCTTACAACATCAATGACTTCCCTTCTTCTCTTTCCATGGTTCATTTTGCATACCATAAATCCCTGCATATTTTACATAAACCATTCAGTATTCCCTTATTACATCCATCAAAACTTATTTACACTGTTGAATTCATCTTATTGCTGCCAGCATTTTCAAGTGTATACAATCCCCCCCATATACAGTATTCTATAAACATTTTCCAATCCTCTCTAAACGTTATGTTCTTCTTGTTCTCTTATTCTGTATGTTAAGTCTGCAAGCTGCGCATATTCCATAAGCTTAAGTTGCCATTCTTCTTTAGTTGGGACCTCACTCGTTTTCCATTTTTGAGCTAACAAAACGCAGGCCACAGTAGTAGCATACATAAATAACCTTTTCTGACACCTGGGAAGCACTGAACCCAGATTCTAATCCTACTATCCAGCATAAAGATTTAATTCTTTTTCTACTGCCCTGTGCTCTTTAATTGTACTTCCTGTACTCTACTGTTCTGCAGTTGCAGGTTGGAGGCAAAATGATAGAAACATAAGAAACTCCCTTATACTGGGTGAGACCACTGGTCTAACTAGCTCTCCAGGCCTTCAGGGATGAGTTTCTACTAGTCTTACTGGGATACATCAGAGATTGAATCTGAGACCTTCTGCATGCAAAGGAAATACTCTGCCACTGAGCTACAGCTGTTACTCGCCAGAAGGCTTCTCTTGGTTATACATGACTGATGATCTGCTTTGACAAAGGATACCAGTCCTGATCTACCCAACGTATCATCTGGACAGTCAAGTTTTGTGACATCCGTTTGCAGACATACTTCTTCTCTTTCAGTGTTTCCCCTACTTATATTGATTCTTTCTGATGCTAATGTCAGAGGTGTCAGGGCGACAACAAGTTGGTGTGCTGCAGCGCAGCAGTCAGGACGAGATAAGCCAAGGTCAACAGTCCAGGTCGGAAGCCAGCCGAAGGCAGGTAACAGTATTGGGGTCAAGAGAAGCCGAAGTCAGAAACAGTCCAAGTCAGAACAAGCCAAGTCAGTCAGACACGAACCAGGAACACAGGAACAAGACGAGTACAGCAACCACGCGCCCAACACAATTGTTGCAGACGCAATGGAGTAGGGGAGTAGCTTTCTTAAGTAGTCGGCTCACTCCCACGCTTCCTATGAGCTACAGCTGTCTCTAATTGCTGCCTTCGCTTCTCAGCTCGGCGTTCTACAGCTGAGAAGGGAGGAGGAGAGGGGATCGGCTGATTCCGCTCTGGACTGGGACCTGCTCCTGCCCCCACTTCTTCCTCTAGCTCTGGTCTTTCCTCCTCCTCCCTATCAGATTCCTCCTCTTCTGAGGAATGCCGCCACCAGTCTTCCCCAGGTACGAATTCCTCAGATTCCTCTGTGGGTGCTGCCTTGTCAGGGGGGGCTTGCCACCACTCCTCCTCATCTGACTCGACCCTGACATCACCCCCCTCTCCAGAGCAGCTCTCCTCCTCCCAATCTGGTGGTCTAGGCCGAGTTGGGTGCTGCGCGTGGAAGGTTTTCTGTAGTGCTGGGGCATGGACAAGCTCTGCATCTTCCCAGGAGTTTGCCTCCGGCCCATACCCCTTCCAGGCAATGAGATATTGCAGCTTCCGCCGTCGCCACCGGGAGTCCAGGATCTGTTCCACTTCGTACTCCACTTCCCCATCCACCGTGACGGGCGGTGGTATCTCTTTGACAGGTTGATAGCGGTGTGCTGGTATCGCTGGCGATAACAGTGAACGGTGGAACACCGGGTGAATCCGCATTGTAGCCGGTAGGCGGAGCCGGAAGGCCACAGGGTTGATCTGCTGTACTACCTCGAATGGCCCCACTCTCTGTGGAGCTAACTTCTTGCAGCGACCTTTCTGCGGCAGGTCTCGTGTAGACAGCCATACCTTGTCCCCCACCTTGATATCTGCGCCAGGTTGGCGGTGAGCATCCGTCGTTCTCTTATAGTTCTCCTTGGCCCGTTCTAGCTGATCTCGTAGAAGCCCTTGTATAGCTGATAATTCTTCTACGAATTCATCAGCGGCTGGTAGCGGCAGTAATGATTCCGGAGACGGGAAGGCACGCGGGTGGAACCCATAGTTGGCAAAGAACGGGGACTGTTGTGAGGAGGCATGCAAGGCATTGTTATATGCAAATTCCGCCAAGGGAAGTAGACTCACCCAGTCGTCCTGCCGATAGTTAACATAGCAGCGCAGGTATTGTTGTAGTGTGGCATTGGTCCTTTCCGCCTCGCCATTGCTCTCAGGGTGCCGCGCGGAGGTCAAGCATACCTCCACCTTTAGCAATTGCATGACTTTCCTCCAGAACTGGGAAGTGAACTGGGCCCCTCTATCTGACACAATTTGACGGGGTAGCCCGTGCAGTCGGAAAATGTGATCAATGAACAACCGGGCTGTTTCTTGGGCGGTCGGCAGCGCCTTACAGGGTATGAAGTGGGCCATTTTGGTGAAAAGGTCTACAACCACCCAGATTACTGTCTGTTGTTGTGAGGCCGGGAGGTCAGTAATGAAATCCATAGCTATCGTCTCCCACGGCCCCTCTGGAGTAGGTAGTGGTTGTAGCAGCCCCGCCGGCACTTCTCGGGGTCGCTTGGCGCGCTGGCAAACATCACAGGCTCTGACGTACTCCCAGACATCCTTCCGCACTTGCGGCCACCAAAACTGACGCGTCACATGGTACAGTGTCTTGTACCTCCCAAAGTGACCAGCTGTCGGACAGTCATGACACTGGCGTAGCACCCTGGCTCGCAGTTCTCCGTCTGGCACATACAGAGCGTCTCTGTGATAGAGTAGACCATTTTCCTCCGAAAACAGTTCCATCCCGGGATTGCCTTCCCTTAGTGCTGCTAGTTTGTCCCTGGCGAACGGGTCTGCTGCTGTGTGGCATTGGAATTCAGAGATGGCCACGGCTGATCCCGTGGCTAACTGCAACTGGTGGGGTTGCAGAATGTGCCTCAATACCTGGTCTTGACTGGCATCCCCGTATTCTGGCTTCCGGGACAATGCGTCAGCTCCTTTATTCTGTTCGCTTGGCACATATACTACCCTAAAATGGAACCTGGAAAAGAACTGAGACCACCGGATCTGTCTCTGATTGAGGTGGCGGGCTGTCTGCCAGTATTCTAGGTTACGGTGGTCGGTACGGACCTCTATCAGGTGCTGGGCGCCCTCCAGGAAGTGCCTCCAGGCTGCGAAGGCATCTTTGATGGCTAATAGTTCTTTATCCCAGATTGTATAGTTCTTTTCTGAATCGTTCAACTTCCGGGAATGGAAGGCGCAAGGCCGCAAGAACCCTTCTTTGTCAGCTTGCAGCAACACTGCTCCAATGGCTCTATCAGAGGCATCGGTCTCTACTATGAAAGGCCGTCGGGGATCTGCATGGGCCAGGTACGCCTCGGCTGAGAACAAGGCCTTGAGGCGTACAAAGGCTTGTTGCGCCTCTTCAGTCCACTGAAACGGTTTCTTACCCCTCAAGCAATCAGTGAGGGGTGCCGTGAGCCAGGAGTACTTGGGCAGGAACTTCCTATAATAATTCGCAAACCCCAAGAACCGTTGAAGGTCCTTCTTTGTCCGCGGGGCCTGCCAAGAACGCACACTTTGTACCTTGGCAGGGTCCATTTTTATGCCCTCTGGGGTCAGACGATAACCCAAGAAGTCTACCGAGGAGACGTGAAATTGACACTTTTCTAACTTCGCATACAAGCGATGTTCCCTCAGCCTTTGCAGCACAGTCCGTACATGTTGCACATGCTGTGTCAGATTTTCTGAATAGATCAGAATGTCATCCAAATAAACCACCACAAACCGGTCTACCAGGTCTGCCAACACGTGGTTTATGAAGGCCTGGAACGTCGCAGTTCCCGATTGTATTCCGAAGGGCATCACCAAGTGCTCGAAGCTACCGTACCGAGTATTGAAAGTGGTTTTCCATTCATCCCCTTCTCGTATACGGATTAAATTGTAGGCACCTCGTAAGTCCAACTTTGTATAAAATTGTGCATCACGCAACCTCTCTAACAACTCACCAATGAGCGGCAAGGGGTAACGGACTGGAAAAATGATGCGGTTCAACTTCCTGTAGTCCATGCAAGGCCTCAACTCAGAGGAGCCTTTTTTCTTCACAAATAGGAAAGGCGCACCGCCCGGTGCCTTTGAGGGCCTGATGAACCCTCTGGCCAGATTTTTGTCCAAGAATTCCCGCAATGCCACCAGTTCTGTTTCGGACATTGGATAAAGCCGACTCGTGGGCAGTTGTGAGCCTGGAAGGAGGTCAATTTTGCAGTCGTACGGCCGATGGGGTGGTAACTGGTCCGCCTCCTTTTTGCAAAACACGTCTTGGAAGGCGTGGTACTCCACTGGTAGCTGACTCTCCATTCCTGTGAGAGTTCCCTCTTGTGCCCCCTGTGCTGCTGTTTCCCTTGCGACATTCCGCTTTCCCAGGCAATGATGCCGACAATACGCTGAAGCAAACACAAGGGAGCGCTGCCCCCACGCAATGGACGGGTCATGTTGCGTCAGCCATGGCATTCCCAGCACCAGCGGAGCCGCAGACATCTTGGCTAGATACAGGACTATTTGTTCTCTGTGTCCCGGTAACTCCAGCATCAAGGGTGCGGTGGCATGGGTAACAGCACCGGAGAGCAGGGGACGGCCGTCGATGGTGTGCACAGTCAATGGTACCTCCAACTTTCGAGTCTCCAGCCCTAGCTGCTGGGCTACGCCCTCATCTAGAAAGTTGTTTGAGGCACCTGAGTCGACCAAGCCCAACACTCGCACCTGGTGCCCATCTGGAAATCGTAGCAGTGCATTCAAAACCAGGCTTGGAATAGTTAACGGAGGAGGCGAAGGGGTAGGCCATTGTGGTTCAGAGATCCAAGCCCTTCCCAGCCCTGTGGCCTCTACCAGAGCTGGGAGTTGGTGTTTCCCTGTGGCTGGGGATTAGTACCAGACCCTTCCCCCACACCGGCTACAGGGCGAGAGCTGGCAACGCTCTTTGCTGGACAGTTGCGAACAAAATGACCCCCCTTGCCACAGTACAAGCAAAGTCGCTCTCTGCGTCGCCGCTCCTTCTCAGCCCCTGTCAACGGCCCCCGCACTGCCCCAAGCTGCATGGGTTCTTCAGCTGGCGGGTCAGAAGGACTTGCTCTCACCGGGCGGGGAGGTGCGAAGGGAAGAGGTTCCCCCTTCCCTGGTGGCCTGTGCGCCATCCTTCTTTCTCTCCTTCTCCCCTGCAGGCGTTCATCGATTTGGGCACTGAGTTGAATGGCGGCATCCAGGGAACTAGGGGGCCCGACCCTGGCCATCTCATCCAGTATGTCATCCTGGAGCCCCGCCTTGAAGTGCGCTAACAGGGCCTCTTCATTCCACCCCAGTTCCTGAGAGAGGAGGCAAAACTCCGTAACATAGTCCATTAAAGGCCCATCACCCTGCTGGAGCTGCAAGAGCTTCCGGGTGTTGGCTGCTTCCCTCTGTCTGTCCTCAAACATATTCGTCATGTCCTCCAGGAAACGGTCATAGTCCCTCAAGTGAGGGTGATTGCCCACCAGCATAGGTGTCACCCAACGCCTGGCAGTTCCTTCCAACAAACTGATCAAGAATGCCACTTTGGCCTCAGGAGAACCAAACTCTGCTTCCCTTACTCGAATGTACAGCATGGCCTGTGCCTTAAAAGCTGGAAACTCTTGCCTGTCCCCCTTGAATTTTGCAGGTGGTAACACAGGGGGAGGCCGAGGAGGTAGAACTCCTGCTGAGCCATGCTGTGCTTGCTGGGTGTTCACAGCAATAGTCAACTGTTCCACATGTCCTTGAAGCACCAGATTAGCTCGTAACAATTGCTGTACAGTCTCCTGCAGCTGGTCTATCTGTGCTTGTGGAGAAGGAGGAGGGGTTGTGGGAGACCCCCCAGCAGCCCCCTGTTCTGTCATACTCACAGAGCAAGAGGGTTTGTAGGCGTCTGCAATCTGTCAGGGCGACAACAAGTTGGTGTGCTGCAGCGCAGCAGTCAGGACGAGATAAGCCAAGGTCAACAGTCCAGGTCGGAAGCCAGCCGAAGGCAGGTAACAGTATTGGGGTCAAGAGAAGCCGAAGTCAGAAACAGTCCAAGTCAGAACAAGCCAAGTCAGTCAGACACGAACCAGGAACACAGGAACAAGACGAGTACAGCAACCACGCGCCCAACACAATTGTTGCAGACGCAATGGAGTAGGGGAGTAGCTTTCTTAAGTAGTCGGCTCACTCCCACGCTTCCTATGAGCTACAGCTGTCTCTAATTGCTGCCTTCGCTTCTCAGCTCGGCGTTCTACAGCTGAGAAGGGAGGAGGAGAGGGGATCGGCTGATTCCGCTCTGGACTGGGACCTGCTCCTGCCCCCCCTTCTTCCTCTAGCTCTGGTCTTTCCTCCTCCTCCCTATCAGATTCCTCCTCTTCTGAGGAATGCCGCCACCAGTCTTCCCCAGGTACGAATTCCTCAGATTCCTCTGTGGGTGCTGCCTTGTCAGGGGGGGCTTGCCACCACTCCTCCTCATCTGACTCGACCCTGACAAGAGGTACCACTTGCTTCTGTGAAATTCAATAGGGAGGCTCCGGGAAGGGATGGGGCCTGCTGATGAGATCTCTTGGTGATGCATGCTCCTGGTCTCTTGAGCCAGCCATTTAATTGGATTCAAAATCAATTTTCAATTAGTGGTGGCTGGGCAACTCATATTAGCCAGTAAAGCAGTGGAGAAAGGAATATTTAATAATAAAAAAGAAAGGGGGAAGCATGCAAATCTGTAATTGCTTTCACCCAAATCAAAGAAACAATAGCATCTTAATAGCAGAGGCATGTGCTGAGTTAACGTAAAAAGAAGGGGAGATGCTGGTGTAGCCTTTTGAATAGATATTAGCAAGCATAGTGGACATGAATGCATTTCTAGACACTTCCACAATTAGTTTTGTGCTTATTAAATGAGAGAGACAGGCATTTTGCTTTTAGTCCTTACCGAGTGCTACATACAATCATGTATGCTTAGCATATAGTCTACCAGTAGTGACCTTACACACTAGAATTTAAAGGACAAAGAAGCTTCCCATTAATTGATGGCTAGGGCATTGTCACTGTCTTTCTCCATCAGCAGGTAGCAGTTGATCCTGGCCATCCCCCAGCAAATGTGCCAGAGCTGTGCTGCACAAGCCGGACCCTGTCTCTTCTACCAACAACAGTCACCTGCTGATAAGGGCATGGGGTCTCTCTTCCTTTTCCGTCAGTGCACTGCAGCTGTAGCTTTTCACTGCTTTCTTCCAGCCAACCTCACAGCCTGCCATTGGGCACCTGAATACGTGCTTCTGACTCATAGTGCTGCTATAGATCATCATAAAAAAAAAATGCATTGCATCGGCATTTCTGAGGAATCTCAAGGTTGGAGGCTTTCGCCACTCGCCTTCTATCTCTCCAGGATAACCCTTGATCCCCTTTGTTCCTTGATGCCTTCTTATTCCTTAAGAATGCCTGGAGCATGATATCCACACACTGCTGTAAAGCTGCAGCTCGGTTTGAAGACTTACATTTTTACATTCAAAGCCCGGGTGCCTGGCACTAATCCTATGTGGTTTCTTTCTTCCCCTGAAGCCCAGAGCATGGCCTGGCCTATCCACTAGATCTTAACAGTTTGCCATCCACAGACACAGGCATTGGGAAGCTTTCTTGTAGGTTGTGTTAACGTCTGTGGAGTCGGGTCATTTCCAAGGCCTCTGCAGCCTGGCACTCTCTCAGATGTATTGCTGTCACCCGTCTTTGTGCAGTCCTTTGAGACAGATGGCTGTCACAAAAATACAAGCGACTGATGTTCTCCAAAATCCATGTCCCCTTGGCCTGCTTGATCTGGGCAGTGGTTAAAATTTACAGCAAGGTTTCCATTTCCATAATGAACTCTCTCTCTCTCTCTCTCTCTCTCTCTCTCTCTCTCTTTTTAAGGGGGCTAAAGTCATAGTCCAACTTCAGCCGGGGAGGGCGGGATATAAATAAAAGTTTATTATTATTATTATTATTATTATTATTATTATTATTATTATTATTATCCTAACCTGTTGAATCTTCTTTCCTGTATGGGGGGGTGTTGGGTTTCAATTTTTTGCTTCTTTGTTTTTTGTTTGGTTTTGTTTTGTCCCCTTTGCTGCGACAGCGCGGCACAGGCTTTTAAAATTTTAAACCTATTTTAACCTATTTTAATAATTTTATTGTTTACCCTTTTATGGTGTTGTATGGTGTTTCGTGTAAAGGCATGGGCCTCACAAACCTAATAAATGTTTGGATTATTATTATTATTATTATTATTATTATTATTATTGTTATTATTTAATAGAGGGATGACCAGAGAAAAGGGACAGGGAGCAAGCAAGCAAGCAATCAGCATCACGCATTCTACCATACTAGCGAGAAGTGTTTAGTGCAACGTTGTCTCCATACCCCTCGCATGTCTAAAAACTTTGCAGTGAATTAATAAAAGCATTTCCCTTCCAGGGCAGCTGTCAGTCTCCTGCAGAGTTTGACATGTTCGCTCACAGTTCAGCTAAAAATAATGCAAGATGGCAACATGTCAACAGGGATCCAGGTTTAGAACAACATCTCACTCAAATAGCTGACTTATCTGCCATCACCTACAGCCATAGGTAAGGACTAAAAGGACTAAAATCCTACAGCCCTAGATAAGACCTAAAGGACTAAAATATTGCACCTCCTTCCTGCAGATAGCAGGGTACAGAGACAGACCTCCTCAGCAACTCTCCCTTCCTCACCTCTGATAATCCATTGATTTTCTTGTACTGTGTGCTGGTTAGCAACAGGCGTGGCTTCACAGTCCAAAGATTGTTTTTGTTGTTATTTCCAGAGATTATTATTTTTTTTACAAAAGAAAACTAAGAGATAGTTTTAAGAAATAAGTGTGTGTATATATCTGAAGGGTCATAGTTCCAACATCCATTCGGTTCTGTATATAGCAGGAGGACTTCAATCTGCTCAAAGGGAGTTCCACTTCCTCACCCCACACCTTTTCCAGGTGGGGAATCTCCAGAACAGAGTCTGGGAGGGGGCCTATCACTCAGGGCGCTTCCAGACTCTATCTACCACTTTCATGTGAGTGCATTCCCTCTGATCTCTCCCCTCAAGCTGGCTCCTAGTGGCACTGGTCCACCTCTGGGCAGCCTGCTGCCTGCAGCATGCCCTGCTCCTCTCCCCATCCTGAAACAGACCCTCAGGTTGGGCTGATTCCAGTTTAGCTGCTCCTATACAGCCAATTAATGCTGCCTTGTGCACAGGGCTGGATTTAGGTTTGATGAGGCCCTAAGCTACTGAAGGTAATGGGGCCCTTTATATCTCCAGCTGTCCTTTGTCAAACAAAACAAATGGATGCTGTTTTCTGTGTTGAATATATGCCATATGGTAATGTATGGACCTAACAGGTATCTAAAGCCATTTGCACATAACAAAATATGTATTTTATCAAAGTAATTGATATAGAAATGAGCAAACCAGTGATATTTTAGGGAGCAGGCTAGCAGGCGGGGCCCATTACTTACATCATAGGAGCCTACACAACACAAAACACTGTTGCTGTATGTAGGTTTTTTTTTATTTGTTTTTTTATCTTATATTTTTTTAAATGTACACCCAGTTTCCCCCCTTTAAATTATTGGGGGGGCATGAAAGTGAAGCCCTAAGCTATAGCTTGTTTAGCTTATATGTAAATCTGGCACTGGTTGTGCACCAGATTTCTCCATTTTGTTTCCATAATAACCTGGCTGTCAGCACCTTCATCATGGCTGCCAATATGTTACTGCTGAATGTCTCCATCAGAGACCACTGAGACTCCCCTAGGAGCATCTCAAGGGTGGGGCTTGCTGATGAAAACAGACCTTAGAAATACAGCTGTTTGTTTGTAGAGGAGGAATCTACTCTTCACAGTTTAGGGGCAACGGGGGTTGCTTGGCTGATGGCTGATCCACTGGCTGAAAGCCATGAACAAGAACCCTTCGGCTCTCACCGATTGGCTGGCACATCTGGATGGTCACTCCAAGCAAAAACAATCTCAGAATACAGTCTAAAGTCTGTAATGTGTGTGTCTGTGTGTGTGTGTGTCTGTCTGTGTGTGTGTTGTAAAAAAAAAATACACACTCTAGGGTATCATTTACAGAAAAAGGCATACATTTGTAAAATTAGCATAACAAAATGTACCATGTCTGGGAAATTTCTTTGCAAAAATATGTGTATTGGGCAAAATGGCATTCAATCATGCACGTTGGAAGAAATTTGCACAAAATGTTTTTTTTTTAAAGAAACATACACTGTTGTAGAAATATGTAGAATTGAATGAGATCTGAAATCTGTGATTCACCAGTCCTTACCGCTCCCCCCACCATGATAAATTGGCTGCTGAATATCTATGCATGTAGCAGAATGGACGTATGAATTCCAACTAGGGGTGGGGTTTGAATTCTTAATGCTGTTTCTCGTGAAAAGAAACTGGTTGCACTAGATAATACCGTATTCAGAAAGATTCTAGCACACTCCTTTGCTAGCTGCATTGTTTTTTCATTTGTGTTGAGTTGTTAAGCCTTCAAATGTATGACACCCCTCACCACCACCACAGAGTCTGAAGTGGCACAACCCATTCCTTCCTCATTCTGTTGCCTGTGTAGACCTGCCCTAGATCATCGCCCTTTTCAGGAAGTTTACGGAGACTATCAATTAGTTGTGCTTTGACAAAGTGGCATAGATTTCCAATTTTGCTCTGCTCATGGTCTGGAAAGATTGCTATTGTATTCTGCAGATATTAAACGAGTAGATAAGAGTTCCTTCCTTTATGCAAGTTGCAAAGACAGTGATGCCAAAAAACAACAACAGAAGGAGCTGGATCCAGATGTAGAGATTTAAAAGAAACTATTGAGTTACGAAGCTGTATGGATTTGGTTTGCCCTCTTGCATTATCTTTATTCTTTGCTATTGCTCTGAGGGTGTTGAACTTGCTTGCCTTGATGCTGTAAATCTTCAATAGTAAGGAGGAATACTAGTCAATAAATACTTAACAACAGTATAAATTATGTACACTAGAATAAGTAAGTGTTACAGGGGAAAATGCAGAGACTAATGGGTTTTCCGGCAAAGAATGCCATAAAACCCCACAAATACTCTGAATCTTTACAAGTGGAACAGCATTAGTGGTGATAAAATGGATGTTTGCGATTGTTCTTACAAATTTCTGGATGTTTATTGAAATGTTAAATAGCCTTATGTGTGAACAGCCACCGGCGACTGTAATTAAAATTTCCCCAAACATATATAATTTATGGCACACTTATTCTCTTTAATAAGTAAGAATTTAAAGGCTTAAGGAGCATTAGATGAATTGCACCAGAAGCCTTAATGAGCTTCTACATCTTACTCAGTACTTGAACTATCTTTAATGACTTTTTACTATTGAGATGTCCTTAAAGTTTATTTACCAGCCATTTTTATGCTTAGAGGAAAGCCCACACGGAGACCGCATCCTTTTCTCTCCGACGCATTCTCTCTATTTGCTTTAGCGTCACAGTTTAAATGCAAATGCACACATGTAAGTTGGGTTTTATGCTGAGGAGGATTTCATGGGCACCAGCACAAACATGCCCACACAATATCTACCTTCTAAACTGTTTATTTATAAACAACTTAAATTACAATTTTTTTTTTAAATAAAGGCAAAAAAGGGAAAGAAAAGAAGTAGTATAAGGCTAGAAAAAATAATAATACTACAAATATAAGAAATGCTAGAGATATTAGAAATATTGAAAAATCGGGTTCTCACTTGGTAGAGCACGCGTTGCAGTGGGGCTAGCAAGGCACCTTCCTGTTAGCTAGGCGGGTTTGGTTAGCTGGTCATAGTTCTTGCAGGTCTCTGCCTGTTGCTGAGGAGAATTGAATGTATCAATGTCCTTGATACATTCCAGAGTCCTTTATATTGCTCTCCACACAGGGTGATCCTTCTCTTGGCTGCGTGCTTAGGATCACCCCCCCCCCTTTACTTAGGCCTCTGCATTGACCTTGCAACTGCCTGTCATGGGGTCGTCTGCTTTTGGGGCAGGGGCCCAGTAGGAATTTTGTCCATTTGGCTGATTGGCTGTTGCCATTTGGTTTTCACCTACTGCAGTAGCAACTAGTCACAACTTGTAAGGTTGGCGGTTAGGCATTGGTTCTTGTGTTGGTTACTAGAAGGGGGGGCTCCCCCTTCCAGAATGATGATGGTGCAGGGAATTCCGTTAAAGGAATCCAGGGGTTCGATATGCTTTTGTCCGAACCCCCGGTAGGGGGACAGGGCCACACAAGAGCCCCTGGGACCCCTGGGGAGAGGGAGGGCCCTGCTCCCGGCCTCCTTAACGCTCCCCAGGTGGCAATCTCCCAACACTGACCGAAAGCTCTGTCCCGGCGGACAGCTAGTCTGAACCAATGCCTACGCAACCACTCACATAATTTGTATTTTAATAAAGTTGTGGCCTAAATTATTGCCAAAAACCCAAACAAAGATTATGTCTGAAGTGTGAATTTATTGGAGGGTGACTTGGGGACCTCAACACGCAATATTAAAAACTACGACATATATTAAAATACTGAGGATGGACTCTTAAAGTGGAAGAAATAAGACATAAGATTGTGTGTTACCCTCCATTTTTATTGTTCCAGTAATTTATGAACAGAACCCATTTTTCAATCCATTTTTTTATCCTATGTATTTTGTTTGACTCCAAGGTAGTATGCTATTTTAGTGAGGTAAACAGTGTCTCATATTGTGTTGCTGTCATTGTCATTGTCATATTTACTACTATGTCTTCAGCAGCAAGTCCCAGGGCAAGTTACAACAGTTAAAAATTAAAAGCAGTTGTAACATATTACAATCACAGGAATAGAGTAATTCATTCTGTGACAGAAGGAGACATTTAGAATTTCCAGTATTGCCCAATATAACCTTCTTACAGTCTTTTTCTATGCCTGTTTTTAAGAGACAAAACAGGTTTTAGACCATAAAACAGCATTTAACCTTGCCTTCCTGCCCAGCAGCTAGGGAAAATGACCTAGTGGCCCAAACTGGGCCCTCTGGCAGGCCAGGAGGTCACAAGCCAATGGTTTCACCCCAATTTAGTGCTCTCAGTAAGCTGATATCAAAAATGTTACTAACTTCTTCCCAGTAAGTCTGTATGGTTTGACACAACAAAAAAGGATAAAATCTTATTTTGTTATATCTCCAACATCTAATATTAGTCTGATGTGTTTTTCTTAATTTTGTTGTTGTTGTTGTTCAGTCGTTCAGTCGTGTCCGACTCTTCGTGACCCCATGGACCAGAGCACGCCAGGCACGCCTATCCTTCAGTTTTTTTTTTTTTTTTTGCATGGAGTCAAATTATTTATTTATTTTGCATGGAGTCAAATTATTTATTCAGTTATTCAGTTATGAAAATATTTATACACCTCCCCGTCTCATAAAATATCAGGTACAGTAACATGCAAAGAATAAAACATGAAAAATGGTTTGAAATGGTTTGAAATAATCATTAAAGTGCCTCTCTAATCAAGAATATTTTAAGCAGCTGCATAGGACTGTTTACATTATAAAAAAAGTCTTCAAGGGACATCTAAAGGTCAAAAGCAAGGATGCCTTCTGAATCTTTCCTGGAAGAATGTTTCCACAGCATCAGCCTGGTATACCTGAAGGAGATCTCCACCCCTATCGTTCAGCCGGACACTGAGGTCCAGCTCCGAGGGCCTTCTGGTGGTTCCCTCCCTTTGAGAAGCGAGGTTACAGGGAACAAGGCAGAGGGCCTTCTTGGTAGTGGTGCCCTCCCATCAGATGTCAAGGAAACAAACAACTACAGTGGAACATCTACCTGCGGCCATAATCCATTCCGGAGGTCTGTCCGGAGGTCAAAACAGGTCGCTGGGAGAGGTGCCGTTGTGCGGAGGCACGGGCGCCGATTGCCCGCTCCTGCGCATGTGTGAACTGTGATCGCTGCTCCTGCACATGTGCGGACAGCGGCAAACCCGTCTGTTACTTCCAGGTTTGCCGCAGACGTTGGGCAAAATGGACGCAAGCGGAGGCAGATGTAAGAAGAGGTTTGACTGTATCTGACTTTTAGAAGACATCTGATGGCAGCCCTGTTTAGGGAAGTTTTTAATGTTTGATGTTTTATTGTGTTTTTATTATTCTGTTGGGAGAATAATATTATTATTCTGTTGGGAGAATATTATTATTATTATTATTATTATTATTATTATTATTATTATACTAAATCATGCCCACCTGGTTGAAGACTCTGTAATATTGTCATAGCTGTCAACTTTTCCCTTTTCTTGCGAGGAATCCTATTTGGAATAATGGAATTTCCCTTAAAAAAGGGGGAAAGTTGACAGCTATGAATATTGTGGGCAGGGAGCAGTTGTCAGTGTCCCTCTGTATGATATCAGTGATCCATTGGTATCAAATACCATTGGTAAATAACAACAAAAGACTTTCAAGTTTGTGCTTATTAAGGCGGAAGGTCGTTTTGAATCAATGTTTTATATTTGTTGTTAGCCACCCTGAGCCTGGTTTTTAAATCAGGAAGGGTGGGGTATAAATAAATTATATTTATTTATTTATTTTATTTTATAACATAGTTGGCTGGCACTGAAGCTGCATTCCTTTCACTTCCCCACCTGGTTGTGCAGAGAGCTGATTGGCTGGCCATTATAGCGAAGAGGAGCAAAGGTATGGGGATGTCGCAGCAGAAATGGCATCACCAGCTCCTGGAAGGACATTATATCTGTCTTGACCCTTTAATTATTTGGAGGGATTGATGGAGGATGTGAATCTGGGAACGGTCATATACTGCTGCTAAGGTTTGCCAATATTGCCCATTATTGAGAAAAGACATTGATAGAAAAGGAAGTGTGGAGAATAATTTGTTCAGAAAATGTCTCCCTTTATTGTGTTCTGAAATGACCAATTTTGAGACAGCATAAGGCCAGATGCATTATTTACTGCCTATGTGGCAATCGGCACATATTCTGGCACATCTGTGCTTCAATAACTTTTCAGAATCAACAGTAATGAAACATAAATGTGCAGCAATAAATGGCCGTTGGATATAGGGAGCATTTTTTTTTTTTAATAAGAATTTATTGACATTTTTCTTATTACAACAAAAACCCACACCCACACCAACATTAAAAAAGAAAATACAAATCACTTACTCACTAAAACAAACACAAACATTGCCAAGTTTTCTCCTTCTTCCTTAAGCTTCTTCTCAGAAAAAAAAAAATTTCTATTTCCGTATCTTGACACGACTTCCCCTGCCTTTTCACCATTGGTTTTACATCCAATCTATTTTTCTTAACCCCTTCTTTTAAAAATTAAACATACTTTTATATATAAAATGCAAAAATCATCTTACTTAACATGATCTACTATTCATCTTAAACTAGTCTTCTTGGTATTACCCCCATATGATCATACCTCATCCTAAATCCTCATCCATTATTCTTATCTTATTCTTAAACATTACTTATTCTTCTGTCCTGCAATCTGTTGCTAATCACATAAAACTTCAGATATCTCATTTAAAAAGCAAAAAATCTAATCAAGCTGCCGATCTTCACATTCCAATTTCAGATTACCATATCCAACCGTTTTAAATTTAATTTGTTACTTCACCCCACACCCCTTCTGTCCATTGTTTTCCTCCTAGTAATGCCAGAGCCCAGTTTCCAATTGTCTATTCTTTCCAAAAAGTCACAGAGGCAGACACAATTCAGCGCGCTCCTTGCGACGAACTTCAGAGTATCCATCTCACAAACTCCCGGCTGTTCCATTCCTCCAGACCATTCTTCTTGAAAATAGCTCAATTCTTTGTCCCATGCCCTCGAGCTCACACCTCGGGGGCTGGATATTGCAGAACTTATTACCGTCTTGGGTCTGCCACCCCCAAAGACGGAATCTTTTTTCTTTTGGAGCAGCCCTGTCTCTTCTTTCCATCTTCCTATCCACCCTCTCAGTTCGCAGCAGACGCATTCTTCCAAAGTGTCAAAATATTCAGTAGCCTCCTCTGCGGGAAATTCCTTTCTTATCAGGCCCCCACACAAGGCTTTTACTTTCCAGTAGAGAATCTCCAACCTCAGTTCCAGGAGTCTTTGTTCGTCCGTCAAAGTGGAATTCAAAACAAGCCTCCAAACAAAGCCCAACACGGTAGAAGGAGGGGTAGGAGTGAGTGTCATATTGCAGTTTCTGTCTTTATGTCCGGTTAGAACTTTTCGTCGCCATTTTCCATGAAATCAGTATGTAAGGACCGAGATTTTCAAATCGGGATATCTTTCACCCCTTTACTCCCCGAAGGGAAATTGTAACAGTCTCACTCTCCACAATTCCGATACTTTATATCCAATTAGTAGCAACAGTCATTCAAGCTGGTTAGCTTCTTCCGCCCAAAGGGAAAAGAACAGGCTGCCTTTCTTCTTCCCCCGGATCGTTCCATACAGTAAAGTATTTAGTCCAATCTCATACTTACGACCTCCGGGTTCTTCAGAACCTATCATCACAGGTAGAACCACAACGCTCATCTCGGGATTTGTCGCCGCATTTACATCCCGGTTGGGGCATATCCCCTATGGCCCGGCTCCGTGGTCCCTTCACCCCCACCCCCCCTTTACAGGGGGAGCGGGGGAAGGGTTCGGAGCACAACGGGCACCGCCGGGGAGCCCAGGGCGCGGGACGCTCTTCCCGCGCCCCAACCGGAGCCCCGCTTTGCGGTTGCGGGGCTCCTAACCCCCGGGATGGATCGGGCGCCTCGCAGCCGAAGCAGCCCCGACCACCCGCTATGGCGTCGCCAGCCGGAAGTCGGATATAGGGAGCATTTTTATCCCCATCCCCTACTCACAATGAGAGGGTTTTTTTGTTCTGAACTAAGAAGCGTTTCCTAATTCTCCAATCAAATTCTCCAATTACTTCCCGTCAAAGTTAGCGTGCATGTTACGGAAATTATGGGGGGGGGGTCACCTAAGCAAAGTCTCCTCCTGAGTAAATTCATTGGGGTATGGAGTGCTGCCCTTAAGGGAACCCATCTCTCTGCCATGATCCAGTAGGCGAGAGACCACATACACAGGGAAATGCCTCAGCAGGTAATCTCTGGGTGCTTCAGGAAGCCACTGGGCTAATATCCCTCAACTGGAATCCCATTGTTCTCTCCCAGATAAGTGCTCAAGATATCCTTGCCAATACTTAACACCCATTCAGATTGGCCCAGGGCTCCATTTCCCCCATATGTTAATTTTGTTTTTCCTATATGTTAATCATGTATAACCCTCCCTTTCGTGATGTGGTGATGATGTTTTAGTGATGTAGTAATGATGTTTCCAAACAGTATTCTGGGATATGGTAGGAGTCTTTAAAAGTTCTTGTAACACTGCTTTCGGTGTGCAGTTTGACTGTAACCTATTGCGCAATAAACACTGTCTTGTCCTTGCTCCAGTGGCTGGACTTCTTTTATTTAACTCCGCAGAAACCAGTGGGCTTATCCCCAAGGACCAGGTGCCTGGGCAGCTCCACACCTAGGATTTTCCGTTTCAGTGCAAAAGGATTGCAGCCTATCAATGGGCCAGGGAAATCCTGTGAGCCCTCACGGCTGTAAAGAGACTTACACTTCAAGGCTTATCATCCCCCATTTGCCACTCAGTGATTGGAAGATCTCACTGTTTTCTGTATTTGAATGGGTATCTTCGAATCGTCAATCTCACTTCAATATCTGTTCAATGAAAACATGAACTGCTTAGATTAATGTATATGTTTAAATCGGGATTGATGGCTTATTTTATTTATTTATTTATTTGTTGTTGCTGTTGTTGTTATTTATTAAATTTATATGCCGCTCTTCACAGTAAGATCTCAGGGTGGTTCACAGAATAAAAAAATGTGGTTATATTTGCAAAATAAAAATATTACAATAATTTATAAAAAAATGCACCAGTGTAGATACTGTACTTTTCTGTCTATAAGACGCCCCCATGTTTAAGATGCCCCCTACTTTGGGGGAGTGAAATTTCAGAAAATGGGGGGGGGGGTGAAAAAAAAAAGTTGAGCTGTTTTGGGAGAGGATTGCCCAGAGTTCTTGAGCTTTTGGGGGGAGGATTACCAAGGGTTATTGAGCTTTTTTTTGGGGGGGGTGCCGAAAATCGCTCATCCACATGTGTCAAAAAAGCCGCCTCCCGTCTGTCCCCTCGCCGGCAGAAGCTGCAAATCACCTGCCCAATTGCCGCAGCTTCGGCCAATCAACACCACCCATTGACGCAGCAACCTATAACATGCACAATAGCTGCTGGCAGCCATGGCAGCAGCCAATCAAACTTCTACCCTATGCACTACCCATGTATAAGATGACCCCCACTTTTTAGCATGATTTTAAAGGGGGGGAAACCCTAGTCTTATACATGGAAAAGTACGGTACTTTGTGTTTTGTAGTTTTAGCAGTAGAAATACGTGCCACAACAAGAGACTATTTGCTGCTGTGTGAGAAGCAGGGCCGGATTAAGCCCGTTAGAGGGTCTAAGCACTGAAAGGATTGTGGTGCTCCTCCATATGTAAGAAGGTAAGAAGTTAAGCAGTCAAAGGGGTAGTGTGCAGACTCATTGCTGCTATTATTGCAGAATGATTTTACGCGATAGATGAGGATTGTATTCAGCAGCAAGTACAAGTTCGGGACCCATCATCATTCTATTTATTTTGAAAGTGAGTTCATATACCGGTAATTCACTCCTCTACTCAGACGGGTAAAGTTCATGTACAACCATTTCGTTTTAGTACAACAGGAATTTTAAATTAAAATCCAATAAAGAAATGCTTAATCTGGGACAAGTTCCCTTTAAGTACAAGATTACTTAACTCCCCAAGCTGATGAGACAGAGTGTTATCACGCACAAGAGCGAGATAACAAACAGTATATATAAGATAAGCTTGACATTAAGGTGTTTTGGGAAATTCCACCCCTACCATTCAGTATAAAGGAATTTTTTTTTAAAGAAATGAGGAAGGGATAAAGGGCAGATCTTCTTCTCCACCCTGCAACCTTCCTAAAGGCCTTCCTAAAGGGTAGGAATAGTGAACTTGTGGTCCTCCAGATGTGTTTGGACTCCCATCAGCCTCAGCCACCATGACAGATGACCAGGAATTATAGGATTTAGAGTCCAACAACATCTGGAAGACCACAGGTCCACCATTTTTGGATTAGGGGCTTGCTGCCAAGCATAACTGGACGTAGGGATGGGAAACTTAGTCAGTTCCAATTCTTCTAGATTCTAATTTTTACAACCTTAATTTCAGTTCTTCACATTTCCACATCAGTTTGAAGTTGTTGTTGTTGTTGTTGTTGTTTAAAAAAAAGTCCTCCTGAAATTTCATCAGCATTTTAGTGCAAATTTCTCTGAATATAAACATTTTTGTATGCAATTTTGCCCAAAGTACATATTTTTGCAAGGCTTTTCCCTTTTGTGTGTGTTGCTTTCATCAATATAGACACTTTCATGCATGCTTTACCTTAGTACAAGCATTTTGGTAAACATAACTCGGCTTTCTTAGTTGGAGAACTACATTTCAAAATTTGGTGAAGTTGGTTTTGAAGGATGGTTGTTTTATCAGTTTGGAAAATGTGGATTAAGTTGGTTCGCCTTTAAATGCCAATTGAATTTCTCCTCCATCCCTCATTGAACTAGATTAGGGGTGTCCAACAGCTCGATTTGCTATAGCCTAAGAGCCACTGGCCCCGCCCCCTCTCCCTGACCTCCATTTTCTCATGATTGCTGAAATGGAAGACAGAGTTTTCGCTGTGATGCAGATTCTTCCCATACCGATCTCTTCCCCTTTACTCTAGTCTAACATCTTCCCCTTAATAACAGAGCTTTCTTTCCTAAACAAAAGCTCAACAACTTTGGCATGAGCTCCCCAAAAAGTGGTAGACCACTGCCAGTCTCTCTCCCCCCCCCCATGAGTAGATCGCAGTCTCTTGGGAGTTGGATGTCCCTGAACTAGATCAACCAATGGTCTGTTCAAAGTAGCTTCTCTCTCTCTCTCTCTCTCTCTCTCTCTCTTCTTTTCCATTTTTTTTCTGGGGAAATATGTATTAAATTCAGCGCTTGAAGCTACCCAGAATAATTATATTGCAAATAATTAATTTGGGATAGTTGCATGCGTGTTATTACCTGAGACAAATTACAAAGCTCGGTTCAGTTTGCATTTTATTCTAATGGGAGGCAAATAATGACTGTTAAAGTTCCCAAAGGTGTGAATCCACAAAGTCGCAAGGTAGCACTCTGCCCGGCCTCTTGCTTGCATGCTTCAGGATCAGTAATAACAATGATGGATATGCTTCTGAAGCAGTCATACAGCTTCACAAAAGTGCAGCAAATGTTGAATCACTGCAGCGAGAGAATATGAGTTTCCTTGGAAATGTCCACGCTTTCAAAAGGATGTTTGCCAGGGAACAGATTGATCTAGCGTTGTCTAATTCTACATTTGAACCTGTCATTCCTTTTCTATCAGGTACCACTCAGCAGTGAATATTAAATGGCGAAAATATGGAAGAGTTCTTTCAAAGGGCAGAATACATTGATAATGTCATATGTTAGAACCTATAAACCGTGCCAGTATAAATACTTGAAAGGCTGTCAGCTTCTGTGGATAAAATTTGATGTTTCAAGTCAATACATCTCTCTCTAAAAGTCGACCCTCCTGTTTCAGAAGAATTATGATAGCTCAGCATCTCCTATCAAGTTTCTCTTTTCAGTCAAAGTGGATTTTGTGTGAGACAAAGGTGGGTGTTACTTTGCTTCTTCGGAGGCACGCTTGTGAACATGTATTGCTAAAATCGCTCCCAGGTTTCAGCATTACAGCCTTAAATTATTATGCAGCCATATTTTCTGGATATGCAAATTTCTGAGCTGAACATTGGAAGCTGCCTTAGACTGAATCACCCCATTGGTCCATCTAGCTCAGAGTTTTCTGCACTGACTGGCAGCACCTGTCCAGGATTTCAGATAGGGGGTATTCTCAGCTCTATCTGGAGATGCCAGGAATTGAACCTGGGACCTTCTGCAGGCAAAGTAGATGCTCTACCACTGAGCTACACTCCTTCCCCAAAGATAATTTGATGCCAAGTTGATGCTAAAGCCTGGCTAGCTTTCTGGTGCCAAGCAAAGTCCTCTCAGGTACTCTAGATGGTCGGTGCTTTTGATAATCAACTTACTCTGTGTTAAGCTACAGGTGGGTAGCCATGCTGGTCTGCCATAGTCGAAACAAAATAGAAAATTCTTTCCAGTAGCACCTTAGAGACCAACTGAGTTTGTTCTTGGTATGAGCTTTCGTGTGCATGCACACTTCTTCAGATACTTCTGTGTTAAGCTGTTGTTTTTTAAATGCATTTTGTTACCCTTATATACCAGTACTCTAGCAAACGTGGAGGTGGGATTTCAAGGTTTTTTGCGGGGGCAGTATGGAATTCCTCAAATGGTTTGGGATGGGGACTAGGGATGGGGAAGAAGTCTGATTCAGTAGGCATTTAAAGTTGGCATTTGCACTTTCCAAAACAATACAAAGCCAAAACGCACCCATTCTTCAAAACTTGCACAACTCTGAATTTTGCAATGCACTTCTCCAGCAAAGTAGTGTGTACAAAAATGCATACACTAGGGTAAAGTATTTGTGAAGTGCATATGTTGGTGACAACAGCATACAAAACCAATGGTAGAAGTATAGCACCTAACACCTTCCTGATACACAGTAAAATATTTACATTGGCAGTAGCTATTTCTCTCCAGGAGACCATGTACCATTTCCCGACAGTAATGCTTATTTATTGGAGAAAGCTAGGTTGAGGATGAGGAGTGAAAACTAATCAGATGCATTTCATGATGGTTTCTGAGCTGCCTGAGCAGATTACTGTTGCAATTTCCAGCCCTGGCAACTCAACAATTCAGATGATAAGATTCATAGCAAAAATTATAACAAACTATGTTTAGCTAAACACTCATTTTAATTGGCATCAAGCTTTGAGAGCTCTGCTTTGCAGCTGAGTCAGGAAGATTGGAGGCTGCCTAACATCGTTGATTGTTCCTCTGACATAGTTGGTCTTAATATCTCCTGAGTACTTCAGGATTCTTGACCATTTGTGATATGCAACAAGATGCTTCTCAGTAGCTGCATCCCTTGTTTATTCACAGCTCTAATAAGAAGGGGCAAGCTCCGTGGTGGCTCGTATAGCAAAAAAACAAAACAAAACCTATAGTCTCGATACTCCAGGTAAGACTGGATGAAACCACTGTTTAAAACCCTCAAGAGATGCTGCCAGTCAATTCTGAATTCAATAGACGAATGGTCTGACTCGGTATAAGGCAGTTTTCTATGTTCATCTGTTCCCTTTGGGAAATAAATTGCATGTGTAGAAACAGCCAAATAGTATGGATTCCAAGGATAGTAGGATCCAGCACCCCTTTGCTATTTTTTAAAATTGTTTTGTACAAAGACAAATCTTTATGGTCCACTGAACTAGAAGTACCGGCAAGGTGTTGAATACATACCTTCCCCAGCATCCATCATTTATGTGACTTCTACCCCATATCCGACATAAAGTGAGGTTGTTAAAGACACTGTCTGGAGGCCTGGGAGTGGGGTTGCCTCTAGATTCTGAGATGACCTCCATATTTCTGTATCCTAAAATGGAGAGGATGGACACAAATTTATAGACATCCAGGGCAATGGGAGAGGAAATTGGCTAGTTGCACCTTTAAGGAAATGAATGCGATGGAGAGACTCTCCGTACTGGGCCATTACTCATTCTCAACCTACTGATCCCAGTGTTGGATTTCACAGTGGGGAAGTATTTGACTTCTAAAGCTTTTCATTTGATTCATCCACACGTCACACTTTCCTGATGTCCTTGAGAGTCCTTGAGTCTAATTCTTCAGGGATGATTGCACAGTGGGGACCCAACACATAAGGCACCCATCTTTATCATTGATTCACACACCCATACATTCAATTTATAAATTGGGTTCTTCAGTAGCAGTGGATTCAATGTACAAGCTAAAGCAGTGACAACATTCTAGGCCCTACCATTCAGAATGTGTTTTGATGAATCACAGACATTTTCTTTTCTTTACGAAGCAGTGTTTGTTGATGGTTTTATTGATGCTACTGCAATGGCGTTGTGGTCTAAACCACTGAGCCTCTTGGGATTGGCGATTGAAACGTCGGCGATTTGAAGCCCTGTGACGTGGTGAACTCCCATTGCTCTGTCCCAGCTCCTGCCAACCTAGCAGTTCGAAAGCACACCAGTGCAAGTAGATAAATAAGTACTGCTGCAGCGGGAAGGTAAACGGCATTTCCATGGGCTCTGGTTTCCGTCACGGTGTTCCATTGTGCCAGAAGCTGTTTAGTCATGCTGGCCACATGACACGGAAAGCTGTCTGTGGACAAACGCTGGCTCCATCGGTCTGAAAGCGAGATGAACGCTGCAACCCCATCGTCACCTTTGACTGGATATAACCACCTATCTTGTACCTTTACCTTTTACTATTTTTTAAGGATAGTTGTAAGTTTCTTGTTCTAGCCAAAGGACATGCCACACTTTTATTGTGCAATAGTATTAATAAAAACAATGCAAAACATCCATCCATAATATTAAAAAATCCATAATATTAAAAAAAAGACTTTACCAAGTTCCTGAGCATTAAAACAAAGTGCATCTCTGGAAGCTCCAAGTCTAATATTATTTTGCCTTTTAAAAATCCAATTTGCCAACATCCATGATGTAAGAGAGAGAAGTAACCAGAGATACAGTCCTTCTTGATTTCAGATTAAACCTCCGAATCACCACGACAATTTTTAGTGATTTTATCTAATTAAATTTTCCTGCTTTTTCACAGCCAGTGCATAAAGGGCCGCTCTGTGTGTCACAAAGCTATAATTGTCACTCAAAAGAAACGAAATCATTTCTGCTGGGGTGTACTTGCTTGCTTGTGTGAACAAACGTTTCAGAAATCTATCTCTTGAATCTTCATATGAGGGGCAGGCTTGCAGATAACGAGTGATGTCTTCCAGCTGAGGGGGACCACAAATACAAAGTCTGTCTGAATATGGACCTTGCTGTAAAGGTCATCCAAGACTGCTGTGGGCCTCACAAGTCTGGTGGTCTCTGATGAAATATCACTCTATTCTTTTTTCTTTTTTTTTACATTTCAAACATTTTTCCTCGAGAGCCAGTGTGGTGTAGTGGTTAAGAGCGGTAGACTCATAATCTGGTGAACTGGGTTCACTTCCCCGCTCCTCCACATGCAGCTGCTGGGTGACCTTAGGCTAGTCACACTTCTTTGAAGTCTCTCAGCCCCACTCACCTCACAGAGTGTTTGTTGTGGGGGAGGAAGGGAAAGGAGAATGTAAGCCGCTTTGAGACTCCTTTGGGTAGTGATAAAGTGGGATATCAAATCCAAACTCCCCCTCCTCCTCCTCCTCCTCCTCCTCCTCCTCCTCCGCCGCGTGTTCGTGGTCTTCTTCTTGTTCTTCGTCTTCGTCTTCGTCTTCCTTTTCTTTTTGCATGCTTGTTTCCCAAGCAAATCTGCAGATACCCAATCAGACACCTGCTGAAATTATTGATTCCCCTCCTCCCCTTTCTCTTTGAAGTCTGCCTTGCTAGGATGCCTTCCTTGGCGATGGAGTTGAGAGGAATTATTATTAAGTGGAAGCATGGCATTCTTATTTTACAAGCTTAGCAATATCTTGTAAAATTCTGGCTTCATTTCTTTGGCAGTAAATCAGTGATGAGGCCAGTTTAATATGATTCCCAACAATCCCCCTTCAAACATGAGCAAGTGGGATTTTATGATTTTTGGTGGAGTTGGGGGGGGGGTTGATCTAATGAGACTTGTAATAACCAGCCCCTATAAATAAGGATTTGAAGAATTCTAGCAGCACCAGTGGGAAGATGCTGTTTGGTATTCATAACAGAAAAGGTGTGTGTGTGTGTGTGTGTGTGTGTGTGTGTGTGTGTGAAAATAGATAGAGACAAATGTGTACTACCTACCCCTATATCACTGTAATTAGGTGTCATGCAGAACTACTGGAATTTCATAACTTGATCTTCACACACTGATTCCAAGGTTATCGCTAATGGGAAGTCGATTCTAAACACAGTAATATGCTTTCTGCTAAAACCAAAGGAATACCAACACACACACCCCTTTCTGGCCTTAATTTATAGACTGGATGGGCAGCAGGAACAAGTTTTTTTTACATGAGCATTTACCACAGGCTCTTAGCAGGATTTGAACTTCAGCACACTTCCAGGATTAAGTGACACACTACATTCACCAGGTACTCGATGCTTACAATGTGCACATTCTCTATGGAGATGTTCTTATACTGAAGAAAATCTGGTTATAGCTCCTTATAGCTCGAAGCAACTTGAAGATATTGGGCTGTTCTCCAGTTATGTCACACTCAAGAGTATATCCATTGGAATCAGTGGAGTTACATTAACCATGCCCAAGTCCATCAATTTCAATGTGTCTACTCTGACTATGGGGACGCGGGTGGCGCTGTGGTCTAAACCACAGAGCCTAGGGCTTGCCAATCAGAAGGTCGGTGGTTTGAATCCCCGCGACGGGGTGAGCTCCCGTTGCTCGGTCCCTGCTCCTGCCAACCTAGCAGTTCGAAAGCACATAAAAGTGCAAGTAGATAAATAGGAACCGCTCCAGCGGGAAGGTAAATGGCATTTCCGTGCGCTGCTCTGGTTCGCCAGAAGCTGCTTAGTCATGCTGGCCACATGACCCAGAAGCTGTACGCCGGCTCCCTCAGCCAATAAAACAAGATGAGCACTGCAATCCCAGAGTCGTTCGTGACTGGCCCTAACGGTCAGGGGTCCCCTTACCTTTACCTTTTTACTCTGAATATGACTTACCTGGGGACACAACAGGAATGTTAGAGAATTCCAGCGGGAATGGGAATCGCTGGTGTTCACTTATTAATCGCATGTGCAGAACGGAAATCAATCCAGCAAACGCAATAAATAATCTCTGTTGTTGCTTTCAGTCAACAAATAATACATGTCCCCCCCCCTCCATTTGAATTGTTTCCTTTGCCTTGAAATGAAGTGGTTGGAATAATGTAATAACAGCACCACGTATGTAATTCATGTGATTAATTACATAAAGTATGTAAGTCACACAATTTTGCCACAGTGGAGAGCAAGATGAATAGTTCTGGTGAAGATGAACGGAAGCAGAATAGAAACAGCGCTACATGCAACGAATAAAGGGCAGAACAGAAAACAGTTACTTCTTGAATCACTAGATGCAATCCATTAATAATATTGTGCAGCTTCTGCATCTGTTGAAATCAGATTTTAGTGTAGGCAATATAAACCAGGTTCTGTGGACACTGCTGGATTCTCTGATTGGATTCTCTTATTGCCTGATTGCTTTGTTTTCTTTGATGAGTGTGAACAGGGGAGAATTGTCATGGGTTGTGTGCATGTGTCTTTGATTGTTTTCTTCTGGTGCATAATCTGCCATGGGGGTATTATTATTATTAATCCACTTATTTTCTTGCCCACCCTTCACTGTAAGGTCCCAGGGCAGCCTTCAATAATATTAAAATACAATATTAAAAGCAATGAAAACTATGTATGATCAGAAGAATAGGTTGGGACCTAAAAACATACCCCAGGTGGCCAAGGCCAGAAAGCACAGTGGAATATGGCATGGCATGAGCCTTTTATACGAATTATACATATAACATTCCAATTCAGCACCCCCCACACACATAATCTTGCATATAATTAGTCTGGCAAAGCTCTTTCTAGTCAGAACCACCAAACCCTTTTAAAACGAATTCCTCCTCCGTCCCAGTCCATGGTCCTCCCTTGCTTTTTAAAAGCATCTGTTCAAGCAGGTGGGTTTATTTTATTTTATTTTATTGCATTCAGCCTCTGTAGGGCTCCTGCCTTGGCCAGTTGGATAATTAAAGACTTGTATTTATTTGAAAGGGGAAAGAAAGCAGCAGCCCCCTGTAATATTAATCATTGTGCGAGAAGGCCAGTCATGATTTGTAGTGAGTCCCTTAGTCTGGACGGATGATTAATACATTTGTTTTCCTTTCTGTGTAGAAAGGCCAGGGTGTTTTTAATACTTTGGAGTGAAACTAATTATTAGTAAGCTGTGTTTAATCTCTCTTATTTGACCAGACATTGTCTTTCACAAATTAAGGGCTTGGAAAATTGATTGCCCATATAGCCTTTTGGAGAGCTGGCTAAAGCACCTTGACTCATCTGATATCCTTCATTGCCTAAGACCTTCCTTGAGGACTCTATCTCAGCATTTCAGTAACAGGTTATGTATTGTTACGCTGGAACATCGTAGCTGCCACTCACAAGGTATTTGGACACACCACTAATTATACACACCAAACTCTGATACTTGGTATGTTAAATACTCATTCATCTTTAGGCTTCTTGTTGCTTGAGACCGTGCTCAACTCATCAGCTCATCGGCAACCTTTATTCGTTTTGCTGGTTGTAGAGGTGGGTGGGGAAAGCATATTTTCAGTATGCCATAGTTTATACTAGTTACAGATAGGTAGCCGTGTTGGTCTGCCATAGTCAATCCAAAGCCGAGCCAGCGTTGCCACCCACCCAGAAGCCATGCCAGCATCATGGAAGTCAGTCCCTGCAAGGCAAGGTGTCCACAGCACATTGGGACTGACCGAGCGGGCGGCAGGGTCCACGGGCCAGATTTACGAGCCTGGGGTGCCGCATCCGGCCCCCGGGCCATAGTTTGCTGACCTCTGCATTAGAAGATAGGTAAAGATGATGTCTCTTAGCCCCACTTATGGATGAAGATGGGGTGGAGTCCTTAAATATATGCTTATTTGTAGAATTCATATATTATGCTGGTCTTACTAAGTTTTAATGAGTGCTGTGCCAAAACCTGCCAACCAATTTCTTAAAAGTTTTTTTTTTTTTATTCCCAGTGACACATCCCTATTTTTCTACCTCTTTTTTTAGGGTGTTTATGATTTTCTTTAGGGATCTGAGCAGGTAAGGGATTGTTTACCATATCAGTGTGAGGTGGCCAAGGGTGATGCTTGTGCTTTTCCTTCCATCAAACATTTCCCCAGTATCCTGCAACCTCCCCAGCTGCCCTGATCTTATGAAGAAAGAATGGGTAGGACATCTTGTGGCTTTCAGAAAGTGTGAACACCTGGGGAGGCTGCAGAATGCCAAGCATAAGAAAAAAAATTATATGTAGAAGGAAAGGAGTGACACTAGAAAAAAACCCTCAGCCTACTTCAAATGTAAGGTAAAACACAATAAAATACTCACGTCCTACCCATGAGAATTTAACCAATATTTTCTCTCTCCCTTAATGCTAATTTTCTAATGCATTTTCTTTTCTCATTAATTAATAAAGAATGGTAGGGGGGGAAACATAGTGGTTGGGTTTTTTTTTTGGCACAGCACTAGTTTTAATTATTTTGGGGGGATTATTAGGGCTAAGCTAAAATGTCTCGAAAAAGAATTGTCTGATAAATATTTGAACATGTGCTTTTTCAAGCTCCTCGTAAGAATATAATATGAGCTCTGCTGAATCAGGCCAAAGGCTTACCTAGTCCTGCACTCTGTTTCACAGTGGCCAACCAGATACCCTCCAGGAAAGCATTCCTGAACTATTGGAGATTTCCAGGACTCACCTGAAGAATCGGTGAATCAGCCTCCTCACTTTCACCATCCATAGGTGTCTTGTTTATTTTAAAAGATTGCATCCCACTTTCCAGGTTTCATAGCAGCTTACGGTACAGGCCCAAAATATACAAAATTTAAAACCTAAATTAAGCCTCATGAAAACTAAAAAAATAACATCAGAACAATGTAAAACATCAGATACAAATGCCTTCTGAAATAAAATGGTTTTATTTTTATTTTATTTTTATAATCTTTTTCATTCAGTTTTACACTATACAGTACATTTAAATTCAAACATTAGACATAACCATCAACTTTGAGGATTTGCTGAATCCTTGGACTCCCCTCCACCCTTCCATGGTTTCCATTTTCAATATTTTTCAACTGCAACATAGATTTTCTCTATTTTTCTTAAAGTAAAAAAGAGAGGTAAATAAGTAGGGAGAGAAACTAATGCATGAGTTGGAGTTTTGTGTTTATTTTCTTGCTTATTGGTTACAGTTTATGCATCCAGACCACACAGTTGCCCTGAAATAGTTCGTTTCCCTTGGCTTAACCTTATAAAACAAGCATTGAACAAGCCATTGAAATGTTGCTGTTCTTTAAAAAAAAGAAGAAGAAAAAAGACGAAGAAGAAGAAGAAGTGCTTAAAAACCAAATTGACCAACAGGGGAAGAAGCCAAACATGAACTATCTGCAGTCGGGAATTCCTGCCAGCAAGAAAACACCAATTCTCTCTTGTAAACAGAGTTACCACTTTAAATGGGCTACAGTAGTCCTGCTGCTTGTCCATTAATTAGGAGCTTGGTATTGTGCTGATGCTTTTACTGGGCAATTGTTCCAAATCAGCAGGGGTGGAATTCACTAACCTACTCATTAAAGTTTATTCAGCAGTGTTTGCAAAGGAGAGAAGTTTCATGGGGATATTTGAGTTGCTTCATGCTTTTCTTTCCAAGGAGAACAAACAAGAAGGGTGGAAACAGAGTGGATAAAAAATTGTAGCCTCAATTGGCAGCACAGATTAAAGCACAAAGGGATCCAGGTCAAATGCTCTGGTTTTTGGCACTTCTGAATCCTAATCTAAAAATCTGGAGAGCCTTTCAGAAAACTGCCACAATTTGACAGGTCTTTTTACAAGTGGCATTTTAAACAAACCAGCGCTGTGTGTTGTTCGGCTATCTGTTGGAACCATTTTGTGTCACGCTCTTTGGATTTTCATTATATCTTCACCTCTTTTCTTTTTGCACCAGAACCTCCATATTTTCTTGATGCTTTGACACTTAGATGCTAAAACACTCATACACCAATTCTAATTGTGTGTTAAGTATTAAAATAAAGGACCATAACTCAGTGGTGGAGAATGTGCCTTGTATTCAGGTGTTCCTAAGTTCAATCCATGATGTCTCTAGGTTGTTGTTGTTTAGTCGTTTAGTCGTGTCCGACTCTTCATGACCCCATGGACCAGAGCATGCCAGGCACTTCTGTCTTCCACTGCCTCCCACAGTTTGGTCAGACTCATGTTGGTAGCTTTGAGAACACTGGAGCCTCAACTTCAGGATCTGTCCTTCCAGTGAGCACTCAGGGCTGATTTCCTTAAGAATGGATAGGTTTGATCTTCTTGCAGTCCATGGGACTCTCAAGAGTCTCCTCCAGCACCATAATTCAAAAGCATCAATTCTTCGGCGATCAGCCTTCTTGATGGTCCAGCTCTCACTCCTATACATCACTACTGGGAAAACCATAGCTTTAACTATACGGACCTTTGTCGGCAAGGTGATGTCTCTGCTTTTTAAGATGCTGTCTAGGTTTGTCATTGCTTTAATCCCAAGAAGCAGGCCATCTTCTAATTTCGTGACTGCTGTCACCATCTGCAGTGATCATAGAGCCCAAGAAAGTAAAATCTCTCACTGCCTCATTTCTTCCCCTTCTATTTGCCAGGAGGTGATGGGACCAGTGGCTATGATCTTAGTTTTTTTGATGTTGAGCTTCATACCATATTTTGCGCTCTCCTCTTTCACCCTCATTAAAAGGTTCTTTAACTCCTCCTCACTTTCTGCCACCAAGTTTGTGTCATCAGCATATCTGAGGTTGTTGATATTTCTTCTGGCAATCTTAATTCCGGCTTGGGATCCATCCAGTCCAGCCTTTCGAATGATGAGTTCTGCATCTAAGTTAAATAAGCAGAGAGACAATATACAGCCTTGTCGTACTCCTTTCCCAATTTTGAACCAATCAGTTATTTCATATCCCGTTCTAACTGTAGCTTCTAGTTTTTGTAAGGTAATAAAAGTATTCTGGGAAATGATTTACAATTAATTGAATTTTTTTAAAAAAATAACATTTATTTTTTAAAAAATCCAGATGCTTTTTTATTAGGAATTCTAGGTGCTGATATCCCAAGGGAGCAGGAAAGACTTTTTATGTATGTGACAACAGCACCATGGATGCTATTAGCCCAGAGATGGAAAGAAGATAAAGTCCTTACCAGAGAAGAATGGCAAATCAAATTGTTGGACTATGCCGAAATGGCAAAACTGACTGGAAAGCTCAGGAACCAAGAAGACCAAAACTTTAATAAGGAATGGGAATTTTTTATAATTTATCTTAGAAACCACTTTAAACAGATGAAAACCTTAGCAGGGTTGCAATAACACTTGTAATGTAATGGGTATTGTGGAGATAATGAAGTCATATAAAAATATGCATTACTGAAAAAGATGCAGTAGAAAAGATTTAATACAGAAACCATGGAGGGGAAGGTGGGAAGTCCAGAGGTTTGGAGGAATCTTTTATTTTTGGATATGTGTTATGATATTTTTATAATTTTATATTTGTAAAACCAAATAAAAATTATTTCAAAAAAAGTATCATTAGAATACTTGAATAATGACAAGAAGGCACTGATGACTGCAAGAATTAAGAGCAGATTGGCAGAAATATGGTCAAGTGATAACCCCAAGACTTGTGTGGACTCCTTAGTCTAGGCTGACTCTCAGTTTTTCCCAGTAGTGTAGTAGCAAATTCAGAAGTGCAGAATCTCTTCATAATAGGCATAGCCATGCCTCCTCACCGTCATACACCTTCTAAGATTGTACAGCAATGATACAATTATACAATAGAATAATAATTAGAGATGCATTGCAAGAATCAATGCAAATCTCCATGTCTTTTCTTTTAGTTAGCTCTATTATTTTCTGTGCACATACATGGGCAAATAATTTGGAGCACTCAAATATCTTCCTTTAGAATGCCTAAGTTGTGTTTTCCGTGACAAAACTTGCATACCGTTCTCTCGAAACTGAAGCACCTTGTGTTTTCAGTGCTCCAAAATGCTTAGCTTTTGAGAATACAGTCGCTAAGAAGCTCCCCTTTCATGCTGATTGGGTGGCCCTAGGATGCTGGAGACAAGAAGAAGAAGAAGAAGAAGAAGAAGAAGAAGAAGAAGAAGAAGAAGAAGAAGAAGAAGGAGAAGAAGCAGAGTTTGGATTTGATATCCCACTTTATCACTACCCGAAGGAGTCTCAAAGCGGCTAACATTCTCCTTTCCCTTCCTCCCCCACAACAAACACTCTGTGAGGTGAGTGGGACTGAGAGACTTCAGAGAAGTGTGACTAGCCCAAGGTCACCCAGCAGCTCCATGTGGAGGAGCGGAGACATGATCCCGGTTCCCCAGATTACGAGTCTACCGCTCTTAACCACTACACCACACTGGGACCCGCAGCAGAAATAACAACAGTTCTTTGACCCATGGTGACCCCAGACCTCACTGGTTGCTCCTCTTTGTGCAGGTTGTAGCCGTAGCCTCCCATGTGGAGTCCAGTCATCAGTAAATCCAAAAATAAAAAGCCCATCTGGAGCTTTGATTGACGCACACAGCTGCCGTGAATTTCCCTCTTTTGCAAATGCAGCGAAGAACGCACGCTGATCAGAGTCAGTTTTCAAATTTGCTCTCTTCCGCTTTCTGTATCCTCCGAAATGATGGGCTGGTGATTTTAAGGCATTCAGTTTAAGACCTTCCTGTCCTGCTATATATAAAAATAAGCAAGAATCTTGAGATATCATTCAGCATCACCCAAATTAAGTTCTGATTAAGACTTACCAATCAAGCCTTGAACATTTTTTTTTTAAAAAAAAGAAAGAAAGAAAGAAATGAGACAAACTGAATGGGAAGAAAACGCATGTTCAGGCGTCACAATTCAGCAACAGTTAGCAATGAGAAAGTTTTGTCGAAAGCAAAGGAATGGAATCTTATCTCTGACTAACTCAGGCCACACCTGCACCTTATGTTTAGAGCAGTATCATACCATTTTAACAAGCATGGCTTCCTTCAAAGAATCCTGGGAAATGTTGTTTGTTAAGGCTGCTGAGAGTTGTTGTTTTTTTAACCAAACTTTATTAAATTTAAAAAATTACACACTTGTCACTTGATGTCAAAAAATACAACACAAAAAGAACATAAGGAAAAAGAATACACAGTATTGACGTACATGGATTTGTTTGTGCATAAAACAGACAATGATGGTGCTCTCTTTACCCCTTCCTATCACCTAGGGTTGACTTCCAGCCTTATCTTTTATTGTGGTTTCTGTAGCTATATCTCTTGTTTTTTTTTGTCCTTGTTTGATTTGCTTTGGGCCCTCTCATACATTTATTAGAAGATTGACCCTTTCCACTGTATTTCCTATATAATCTTTGAATGTTTTCCAATCTTTCTCTATTGTCTGGTCTGTTACTCCCATGACTTCTCCTATCTTTTTGCCATATTTTGGTATGATAGTAATTTTGTTTGCCAATCTTCCACAATTCGTACCGTTTTACTCTTACCAGGTTTCTCCAATCACCAAACTTAAAACCATGGAGAAACCTGGTCTGAACAAAGACATTGGATTCTTATCTCATTATACATAACAAAGCTATCTTTAGCCATCTCACCCCTTGCCTTTCCCTGCAAGACTAATTGCAGCCATTAAGCAGTTGTCCACAGGTTTTCCACACCTATCAGCTGATCACCCATTCCCACCACCCTTCTGAGTAATACCCCTCCCCACTCCCTCACTATATTTAAGGGTCTGGTGATTTCCGTTTCAGTGTATCTGAAGAAGTGTGCATGCACACAAAAGCTCATACCAAGAACAAACTCAGTTGGTCTCTAAGGTGCTACTGGAAATAATTTTCTATTTTGTTTCGACTATGTAGGTTAAGTTAGGGCTTCTGTGTGTACGTGTGTGCAGGTACAGCATCTAACGAATCTCTTCCATAGTGTGACTAGCCAGGAACAGAAAGACAGATGCACTTACAATACCACTATGCAAGGTAATTGAAGCATTTGACGTGCTTCTGGACTCATTCAAGAACCGTGCACTAATGTACCTATAAGTCGTATTTCAAAAACAACCACCACCACCACCACCTAACTTGGTTGCTTGCCCCTTCACTCCAGGAGATACACAAGGACAGAACTTCAGAAACCTCCATTTCATAAGCAATTGTACAATGGAGTAGCATTTTAGATGGCTCCAAATGTCAAGTGTGCTTGTAGAACTCTTTTGCATTGTGAGATTTTTCTGCTAGCACATTTATAACCAGAGCTTCTCTGGGTCCCCTAAATAATTGAGTTAGAGGGATTGTTTTGAGTGTAAAAGGGTAATAGGATATCAGAGAGGTCAGCACCAGATATAAACAAATCCTTAAGGCAATGGCACCTTTATATTAGTACTGACCAATATTTGTGAAGGCAAGGATTTGTGGGTGGTCAAGAACTCTATTGTGCAGAGCATAAAATCCATCTCCTCCTGATGTTTGCCCTATGAAATATGGAAGAAGGAAACACGTGTTGTTGATTGATTGATTGATTGATTGATTGCTTAGGAAATGGAACCACCTTGGTGCACGTTCCCCCTAAAAGGAAGAATGCCCCCAATATATCATTCTGGGTGGGATTGGGAACTTAACTCCAACATGGAAGCTATTCAGCACAATCTGAATAACAAAGAAAACGACTATTGAGGTGATAATTGGTTTATCACTCATTTGGCAGGAAGACCCTTCTGTGAGTTTCCTTTAAGGAAGCCCAATCCCAAGTAATGGGACACGGGTGGCGCTGTGGTCTAAACCACAGAGCCTAGGGCTTGCAGATCAGAATATCAGCGGTTCAAATCCCCGCAACGGGGTAAGCTCCCTTTGTTCGGTCCCAGCTCCTGCCCACCTAGGAGTTTGAAAGCATGTCAAAGTGCAAGTAGATAAATAGGTCCCGCTCTGGCGGGAAGATAAACAGTGTTTCTGTATGCTGCTATGGTTTGCCAGAAGCAGCTTAGTCATGCTGGCCACATGACCCGGAAGCTGTCTGCGGACAAACACCAGCTCCCTCGGCCTATAGAGCGAGATGAGCACCGCAACTGCAGTTGTCCGCAACTGGACCTAATTTTCAGGGGGACCTTTACCTTTACCAAATCCAACAAGAACTCAATCCATAGTGTGTTTGTACACTGAGACTTAGGCACAGCTAAATTCTAGCAGAAAGCTGGACAGGCTGGAAATTTAGCTGCTAATAAGACTTAAGGGCACACTATTTGGATTAAGTTCCTCTTGAATTCCAACACACATACATAGGATTGCACAGTAGAGGACTCCATTTGCCCACAGAAAGTTCTTGAGGAATCGCATCGAGAGCAAACAAAGCTTCTTCCACGAATTGCATTTGGATTTTAAGAGCTAGGGATAGACGATCCTGGAAATGTGGAGTTGTGGGGAAAGGTGTGCTGTCTGAATGCTTTTGTGCTTTACACTGGGACAGTGTAATTAATTTTGCTTCCCAGAAGTTAGCAGATAACTTCAAAATTTGAAATTATTCCACTGCTGCAGAAATGAAAGACGTCAAAAGCTCTGCCTCAGCAGTTTCGATTGGGAGGGAGCCCAGACTATCTTTCTGCGTGGTATTTTACTGGCCGTATCTTTTCAGCCTTTCTCCCAAGGAGAAAGGGACTCAATCCGCAACTTAGGTAAACTTCCACATTTGTCTGCTGTGTAAGGTTCTGTGGATTGCAGTCCACTTCACCAGATGAAAACTTATGCCATTCTACTTTTGTTTTTCTTTAAGGTGCCATCAGACTACCCGGTTTTTAATATAAACTTGTTGGCCACTATCTTCTTTCAGCAGTACAGTACAGTATCTTTTTCTTTTGCTCTGAGTTGGCTTAAGACTGGCTACAATTGCTTTTTAATTGTTACTTCCTCTTTACTGAGTTATTTTCTATGCTGTCCTTTTTGGGGCTGGAGGGGTGTATTCTTACCTTCTTAAGCTCCAAACTGGATGCCTTTAGTGCTCTGTGTGAATGAACTGCCCTTGAAAAATGTTTGAGGCTAATGCAGAATTCAACCATTCAACTACTGGCTGGTGTAGTGAGTGGCCTGGGGAGAGTTCCAAGGGCCATATAGCCACATTTGGCCCCATAATCTGAGGTTCACTCCCCTGCCCCACGCAAAGCATTAGAGAGGCCAAACAAGCCTGACCATATGCCTCAATAATCTAAGAGTGAATTCCAGAAAATATCCCAGAATCCTAATCAACACTCAGTAGTTCCATAGCAGATGTACAAGGAGCAGTAGAAAAGTCAATAAAGGAAGGGTCTCCTTGGTATATAGGAAATGTATAAACCACTGGGTTGGAGACTACTTTCTTCATTTGGTTATAGTATGGTGCTGATAACACCAAGGTTGCAGGTTCAATCCCCATATGGGACAGCTGCATATTCAGGTTATCAGTTTGCATTACTTAGTACAGAAAGTATTGATCTGATGTGTAGAGATCTTTCCTATTCTACTTATTTCAAGAGGGTTCTGGAAGCTTCTCTGTGTGAAAGAAACAAGCAGAAAGTCCATGATGCTTGGGTTATTCCTTCAGAGAAGCTGAGGACAGCTGGCTTAAACTGGTTCTGTTATCTTTTTTCTGTCAAGGTCATCATATCATATCTTCTATATGTATTGTTATCGTAAAGTCCAAGGATTGTCAAGTCCAAAGATTACAATGCACAGTTCCTGTTGGCAATGTTCAGTTCTAATTGCCTACACCTGCCCCATTGTAAGGGTCACTTCTGGTGGCATAGCAAGGGCGGGGCGTAGGGGGCGGGGCGCCCCGGGTTCCAGGGGAGGGAGGTGACACTTGGGCCGGCCCTGCCCCGCCCCGCTGGCGGGCCCCAAGCAAGCCCCGTAGCAAGGCAGCCTCGCCCCGCAGCCTGCTTGCAAACCTGCTCGGCAGCCTGTGAGCAAACTGCAGAGCGAGGCCACACCGCCCTGCGTCCCACCCGGGGCCCACCCGCCAGCACTGCTATAGGGCTGCCACGCACGATCGGCAGCTCATGGGCCGTCGCTGCTGCTCCCGCAGCGACCTTGTGAGCCACCGAGCGATCGGCGGCTCATGGGGCTGCTGAGTGTGAGCAGCAGGCGTAAGGCCATGCTGCTTTTCGCATGCGGCAGCCCCACGAGGCGCCAATTGCTCAGCGGCTCACACAGTCGCCACGGGAGCAGCGGCAGTGGCCCGGCGGTGGAGTGAGCATGCACTGGATTTTGTGCATGAACACTCCATCCTGACGTTGCGTTGTGACGTCATGACGCAACATCACGATGCAATGTCACAACACCCTGCCCCTAGGGGGTGCCTTCGTTCACTGCCCCGGGTAGCAAGGAGGCTTCCTCCGTGCCTGGTTGGTTCTATATAAGCATAGTTTTAATGGTTATTGACATTGCCTGTCTTTGAATGGCAACGTCTGAGTTCCTGAGGACTACTTTTGGCTGGAAAAAACCCCACTGAGGAATTTCCTGGAAACCTTGTCGCTGAAGAAGCCCGGTGGGCGAAACAAGGTTGTACCCTGAGAACTATTCTACCATTAGCTGCCTTTTGTTACTAATTAGTTCCTTTTGTCACACTTTCAGACATAGGACGATGCAGAAAGTAGTTTCGCTTGTTACACTTTTAAGACGTAGGGCAATGTAGAGGGAAGATATCAGCATGAAATGACATTGCCAACAGGAACTGTGCATTGTAATATTTGGACTTGACAATCCTTGGACTTTACGATAACAATACATATATGATAAGTTGCCATCAGGAACTGTGCTTTTTGATATGACGATTAAAATTACAGTTTTATTACGTATCATGTTATGTTACTTTACAGCTAGTTACGTGTGTGCTGCGGCAGTGGAAGATGAATTTATAGCGAACGAGCTTGACCCACACCATCAGAATGCCTCTTAACTGTACTTCTGTAACTTATTCACACCTACCCCAAGTTTTCTTCTTTTACCTCTTGATAAAATGTGACTTGCAGAAACTCACTCATGTTCTCAAAAGCACCCTGTGGTTCTTTGAAAGAGAAAGTGCCCAAGACAGTGGGGGGAAATATATAGGAAATGGAAAAATAAGACATCATTAGGCTGCTGATCCAGCAGTACTTGAACTGTGGGGGGTACTTACCGTGTAATATTGGGTACAAATCTAAGAGACATTTCTTTTAGGTGACAGATTTTCTTAGACTGAACAGAAAGGGTCATAGCTCAGGTGTAGAGCAATGGCCTTGCATTCAGAGGGACTGAAATTCAATCCCCAACATCTCCAAGTAGGATGGGAAATGTCTCCTGGAGAACTGCTATTAGTCAATGTAGACCAAGAATCTGATGCAGAATAAGACACGTTCCTATGATCATATGCCATATTGATCTCGCTGTACAAAATGCTGCCTCCTTTTTGGCTGTAACTGATTGTTCTTTTGTACTATTTATGTTTTAATTTTTTTAAATTAATTTTATTCATAAGTTCCTCTTCATCAATGATGACCCCAAGGTGCTTTTCAACAAAGGGATCGAAAACATTAACAATACTACAATAGTGAAACACATCCTATGGTGACTCTCAGAGTCAAAAGGTATTTTTCTCTGGGGTTATCCAACATATAGTGCATTACTATAAATAGGTTTGCATGAATCTGTCCCTACTCCATGTTAATGTCTGCATGCTTTGTTCCTAATCCCATCCCATAGTTCCACTTGATAATATTGCTGTGCTGAACCCCACACCTCTAGTTCACGAAACATTTTTCCTCACTGCAAAGGCAACAGTCTTTTTCTGCATCTTTCACAGGAGGCGGTAGGGGAGAACTTCAATGAAATGTTCACATTCCTTAATCTTTAGAGATGCGATGAGGTGGCAGGGGGCAGATTGTGTGAGTGTGCATCCTTCATTAAAAATAATCATTTTGCTGCTTTCAGCAAACCCTGCTCACACATTGTTTGTGTGTGGGTCTTCTTCTTCTTTGGCGATCACTCGTAGCTGAGTAAGATGGTCTTCCATGGATACTGTTTTAACAGTGAGTCCGTAAGTGACTGTGGAGGCAAATTCTGGATCCACACATCCCTCCACAGTGGGGACATAGGTTTCCAGGCAGGAGTTGATCATGGTGAGGGTTTGCTCTTAGCACGTTTCTCCCTTTCGTCCTGAGTTTGAGTGTCTTCAAAGTTCATGACACCTTTGGTAAAGATACATATGTGGTGGCGGTGTAGCAAGATTAAAGTGTTCTGGGGGGAAATATATGATGAATTGAAAAAGATGATGGGGATATCTTTCACCAAAAGACCTGAGACGTTTCTATTGAGCATGGTTGATAAAGAAATACCAAATAAAATAAGAGAAGTCTTCTTATATGCACTGGCATCGGCTCGAATAGTAGTGGCAAAAGGATGGAATTCGCCGAAATGGCTTTTCTTACAAATAATATAAGAGGAAATTCAAAGCAAAAATTCACTGGAAAATGGGAGGTCTACAGGAGATATGTGTTAAAACACAACAAAAGCTTTGTCTCCATGCCAGCTTTTGAGGAATAAAGGTAACGGGAATAAGTAGGAGAAAAGAAAGTGAAGGTATAACTTTTCCCAGAATGTACTGGATAGTAGGTACAAGATATTTTATTGTGTTGTAAACATTCAAGTTAACATAAGTTGATGCAAAGGGAGTTGACAGAAAGTCAGTGTGGAGGAAGTAGAAATAAAGTGGGAGAAGAACAAATAGAATATTGTCAATATTATTATCATTATCATTATTATTTTCCTTTTGTTATTTTTTGTTTACTTATTTATTGTAATGATTGTATTATATGCAAAATAGTGAAATCAAAACACAAACAACTGAATACGTTTGTATGTAATCACATTTATTTTTGTTTTTGAAAATGATTTGATCAATGGCTGGAAGTTTGTAATCATATCGTGTAATCTTGTTTTGTTAATTTAAACCATGCAAATGGTAAAGGCTGTTCTCCAATTGGGGCACTCGCAGGCCAGTGTTTCCCAGTTGTTGGTGTTTATACCGGTACTACATTTTTAAAGATTTGCCTTGAGAGAGTCTTTAAACCTCTTTTGTTGACCACCAGCATCACGCTTTCCATTTTTAAGTTCGGAATATTGTAGTTGCTTTGGAAGACGATAATCAGTGTGTTGACTGGGGAGCAGAGCTGTGATTTTCACTGTGTCCCTGACTCTGTCCACTTCCTAGGTTTGAGCAACCTTGGCTTCCATGCAGTTGCCTGTAAGGAAACTTCAACCCATGAGCTCCTTCTTGACTTTAGGGACTAGGTGTGATTGGGACATTCACACAACTAGGTGCCCTGACTGAGCAGAGCTCCTACATGTGTGCAGGAGCTCGTGGGCTGAACTCTCCCTACACACTGTGAGCAGTGCATAGCTGTTCCAGGAAGCAGATGTTAAACCAGATGCCACTCCCCAGTCAAATACGCAATTGCCCTACATAGCAGCTTATCAATAGGGCTACAGTTTCCCAGGTTTCCAGAAAGCCCTTAGGAGGATCTCATAGCATGAGCAACCCAGCAGGTTAGACTGTGGAGTGTCCAAGCCAACCAACATTTTTTAAAAGTCATTTGAAGTTTATTTTTAAACGCCAGTTCTGCTCATCTCAGACACTCCACCCACACATATAAATACATCATAAATACACCCTCAATCACCAAACTGCTATCACCAATTGCTCCTTCTACTCTACTGAAAATGTACAGCAATAACACCAGGGGATGTAGCATTGACAGGTTTAAACTGTTAAGAGAACCGTAACTCAACATTTGGAGAAGTGCAGGATCTGGAGGATAGCAAAGTGCTGATCCACATATTAGACTGAGAGGATAGATCAGGTAACTTCAAATAGGAATTCTGTGAGCCTGAATTCCTCAAGCATCTTTAGCCTTGATCAGATACTCTCTCTCTTCCCCCCCCCCCGAAATTTGCGTTTATCTCATTTTGCAATGTGAATATTGATATAGGTATCAATCACTATAGCACTGCATTGGATCTCTCTATCTCTCTCTCTCTCTCTCTCTCTCTCTCTCTCTCTCTCTCTCCCTGTGTGTGTGTGTGTGTGTGTGTGTGTGTGAGAGAGAGAGAGAGAGAGAGAGAGAGAGAGATATGGATGGCCAAGCTCCACCATTCGATAACTCTACTAGGGGCAGGGCCATTTTTTATTTGCAGGGTGCGGGGAGACAGGACTCCAAGAGACTCTTCAAACCTGGTGCTGGCTCTGAACCAGTCCATACTCAACACTTTGGGAAATTGTGCAGGTAGGTTAATTAAAACTCTTAGGGGAAGTAAAAATAACGATTTGATCCTTTAAAATGAGCGATTTGGATTAAGAAAACACTTGAGCGGAGCATAAAAGCAAGAGCATCTCTTTTCCGCTCAGTTAAAATGCAGTGTTTATAGTATGTGGTTATCCCTATCAGCAGGCAGCTTGTAATGAATGACCTATTAAGCAATTGTAATACATCAGCAACCAATATAATTGCATTTACTTTATTTGTAAACTGTCCTTCTTTAATTAGAAGCAGCTTCCTGAACATGCCCAGAAACTTATATCTCTTGTCTCTTTCCTATTAACAGTTTCTCAAACAGTAACAGCATAAGATTAGCAATCACCAGAAAACATTATGCATATTTGATGTGGCGTCTATACTCACCCATTCATAATTAATCACACGTTGCTAAAACATTTATTAAACATTGATACTTGGCTTTATTCCGCTACTAGCGAGTATTAGAAATACAATACAGTCACATCCTTCAGACATGTCACTGTCTTCTGTCAAGACATGCTTATCATTAATATATTTTTCTTCGACAGTTGCAATAGAACAGTGTCTATCATGTACCATCAAAGATTGATGAAAGCATACCTGTTTCCCCCATTCATCATGTGTGGCATGTGTCAGGAAAGATTGCAAAATGCTTATCGGGAAATGTTTCAGTCAGGGTGATGCTGAGCTGCACATAAGACAAAGTTTTTGACCCCCCCTTTTTTTTTAACCCAAAGCCACTTGTCCAAAGGAAGGACCACTTGTGATAGAAGGAATTGTTGTTGTTGTTCAGTCGTTCAGTCGTGTCCGACTCTTCGTGACCCCATGGACCAGAGCACGCCAGGCACGCCTATCCTTCACTGCCTCTCGCAGTTTGGCCAAACTCATGTTAGTAGCTTCGAGAACACTGCCCAACCAGATAGAAGGAATTATCCTCTATGAAAATATTTTGGGAAAGTTGATCTATGCAGCCTGCTCAATGCTGGATTTACGTATAAGCTAAAGAAGCTATGGCTTAGGGCCCCACTTTCTTGGGTCCCCAAAAAATTTAAAGGAAAAAGAAAACCTGGATGTACATTTCCAAATATAAGATAACAAACAAATAAAATAAAACCTACATACAGCAACAGTGTTTTGTGTTGTGTAGGCTCCTGTGATGTAAGTAATGGGCCCCGCCTGCTAGCCTGCTCCCTAAAATATCACTGGTTTGCTCATTTCTATATCAATTACTTTGATAAAATATTTATTTTGTTATGTGCAAATGGCTTTAGATACCTGTTAGGTCCATAACTTACCACATGGCATATATTCAACACAAAAAACAGCGACAATTTGTTGTTGACAAAGGACAGCTGGACATATAAAGGGCCGCATTACCTTCAGTAGCTTAGGGCCTCATCAAACTAAATCCGGCCCTGGGCCTGCTCACCGGAGACCTTGTGATACCTGGCTGGATTTGAGGGTGGCTGCGGCTTTTTATGGGATTGTTCTAGAGTTGGATCGTTCACATATATGCAGCCACAGAAGCACACCTTCTAGGGCTGAAAGGCACTATTCCAAAAGTGAATCCACCTTCCCATTTCGACTCTCTGGCACCCCGATCTGCATAACCTAGCAATTCCAAAATATAGACACATTTTTACCCTCGCAAGATTGAAAGTACTGCCCTCAGCTGTACTTGAGTGATGATTCCAACAGATTCCACATGGAAAATGCTTATGTCCCTGTGGAGATGGCAGTATTGAATCAGTGGCGTGCGCCCTTTTGGCTTGCACTCGTTATAAAGACTTGAGGGATGAGATTATCACCCCTTTTACTGTCCATTCCGGGTTGCCCAACCACTGCCACAGTGTCTTTTTTCTTGGCAGATCAAGACGAGCAGATGACAGCAAAGGTTGCAAGGTTTTTAGCTGGTTTTTAGCTGGGTTTTAGAATAAGGTCCCCTATTTGACTGCCGATTCAGGACCTTAAAGTGTGTTTTATATAACTGACTTTTTAATTCTGTTCTTTGTATATCACATTGTTCTTTTCTTGCTATGGTCGATGGCTGGTGCAAATAAAGGTTCATTCATTCATTCATTCATTCCTATTGTCCTGAGACTTTCCACCAGGGAAAACCACTCTTTAGTGCTCAGTTGGAGCAAAGGGCAATTCAGGTTTTCTCCAGATTGATGTTTCCTCCAATTGGGCACTAAAGAGCATGTTTTCCTTGGGCAAGGGGTGTGGCAAAGGTAAAACCACTTGGACCTATGCCTTAAAAGCATGGGTCATGCAGAAAAACACTTGGGCCCATGTTTTCTAGACATGGGATGAGTGGAAGTGTGGACAAGGCCTTAGTTTTGATGACCAAAGCTGCAATTTCCGTTCCCCCCCCCCTTCCCTCTAGTTCTTATTCTTTTCAATTGTTCATCCCTTCTGGCTACCTTTACGCATGTGAAGAACCCACATACTCTCATTCTTTCTAACAGTTTGCCTGGGACAATTCATTTTACCTCCAGACCCATAGTGTAAAAGCAACCCCCTGCACATCTGTGGTTGAATTATCATTGTTTAGAGAACCGTGCATCAATGTAGCCGTGAACTGAATTGGAGGAATATATGAATACAGCTTTCTCCCCCTGTGTTTGATAGCATTCTTGTCCCAGACCTTAACAGTTTTCCTGTTGGCTTCAACTACCAAATTCTACTTTCTGCTCCTTAAGCTATCCAGAAATTGCTTTTGCTTGAAAATGTCTCTGTGTGTGGTGCTTTGGTGTTGCCATGGAAAGATGATAAATCTCTGCTCTAAGGTGCTTACAATCTATAAATAAATAAATAAATAAATAAATAAATAAATAAATATAGTATCCACTTCAACAGAGTGGAGGAAAATGGGATAGAAAAGTAGAGAAAAAGATGAGCATAAGTTACAGAGGATGAATATGAGCAAATTCTCAAACACATACTTTCCACTGAGGGAAAAAGGTGAGCTTTTAAAAGGAACTCAGAGCTTTCTTACTTCTTTTAAGAGGGCATTTTAGGAAGGCGTGGGAGGGTCACATTGCCTCATAGAAAACTTTCTAGGGTCCACATGCCAATGATGGGTTGGGAAAAAGGCAAATGTGGGTGACAGTTCTCTTTCTCAAGCTCTGGGAGGAAGACCATTCATTGCCTACAGACAGCCACCCAATCTGAAACAACTCCTCACCCACAATAATACAACAACCGGACTTAACATGGACACTGGTACCAGAGCCTGCAATAAACCCAGATGCCAACTTTGCTGCCACATACACCCAGACAACACCATTACTGGCCCCAACAACATCAAACATACCATTCTCAGGATTATTTAATTGCTCATCTTCTGACATTGTGTATGCCATCAAATGCCAACAGTGCCCTTCAGCTCTCTATATTGGACAAACAAGCCAAACCCTATGCCAAAGGATAAATGGACATCAGGAATCACAAGACTGAGAAACCAGTAGGAGAACATTTCAATCTCCCAGGACATTCTATACAAGATCTCAAAGTAGCTGTCTTATTACAAAAGAATTTCAGAAATAGACTGGAAAGAGAAGTTGCTGAATTGCAATTTATTACCAAACTTAAAACCATGGAGAGACCTGGTCTGAATAGAGGCATTGGATTCTTACCTCATTATACATGATAAAGCTATTTTTAGCCATCTCACCCCTTGCTTTTTCCTCTAAGACCAATTGCAGTCGTTAACAGTCGTCAACAGGTTTACCATACCTATCAGCCAATCACCCATTCCCACGACCCTTCTGAGTAATACTCCTCCCCACCCTGTCACTATATATAAGGGTCTGGTGACTTCTGTTTCAGTGTATCTGAAGAAGTGTGCATGCACACACGAAAGCTCATACCAAGAACAAACTTAGTTGATCTCTAAGGTGCTATTAGAAAGATTTTTATTTTATTTTGTTATAACTCTGTAAAGTAAACTGCATCCCAGCCATGCAAATATCAGAGGTTTGTAGTTTTATACCTGCACACACACACACACACACACACACCATAGCTGTCAACTTTTCCCCTTTCTTGTGAGGAATCCTATTCAGAGTAAGGGAATTTCCCTTAAAAAAAGGAAAAAGTTGACAGTTATCACACACACACACACACACACACACACACACACACACCTCCATTCAGGCAAGAAGCATTGCCACATTTCAAAGACACATTTCAAAGACATTTTCCCATCCAGGCAAAAGCAGCTGGGGAAGCCATGAAGTTTGTGGCCTAGAGAGAAATTTTGTGGCCTGAGGAGAGACCTAAGGGTCAGAGTGGTTTGGAGGACCCTATTTTTTCCCCTTGGACCTGAGGTTTTCCAGCTCTGTCTTAGGAACTGGGACATGACTATCTTCTCTTAAATGTCTTAATATACCATAAATTTGGAAGGTAGAATATTGTTTGTATTTAATAAAAAAATCAATTTAGGCTAATTTGGAAGGATAAAGTCCAAGTTGGTATCAGTCTTCATTCATTCACTCACAATCTTTTCATGCTGTTCAACAACAAAATTCTCTGGATTATTGAACATGAATTCTTCCCTCTAATCTGATGGGGCATTTCTTGCTGTTTCCCTGCCCCCCCCCTCTGTTTTTATATTCAATTTACATATTTTGTTACTTTTCTGGGGGTTACTTTTAATGGATGCACAAAGCTCTCTCTCCACCTCTTTGACACTTTTAGAGTAAAAACTGATTTAAAAAGAGAGCACCTCAGTTGTAATATTCCCACATAAAGATATTCACGTGGGCATAGGGGAAATGGTTCGACTTGTGAAAAATGGGTGGGTGCTTTATGGCAAGGGTGTGGGGAAAGAAGGTTCTTTTTATCATATGTGGTGGTCTTGTAGTAAAGTTAAAGCTTACTGGGAAATGATACACGGTGAATTGAAAAGGATGTTCAAAATAACTTTTGTAAAAACAACAACAACAACACCAGAAGCTACTCTTTCGGAAATTATAGAAACAGAACTACCTAAATTCAATAGAAATTTATTTATGTATGCTACTACAGCAGCAAGAATGCTACTTGCCCAAAAGTGGAAAGAAGCAGAAGTCCTAGCAAAGGAAGAATGGATAAAAAAACTTATGAAATATGCAGAAATGGTGAAACTTAAAAAAAGAAATAAGAAAAATAAGAAATCAAGATAGCAAACTTTTTTTAAATAAAAGAATGGAAATTGTTTATTGAATATTTATAGATAAATTGCAAACAGATAAAAATATTGGCAGGATTATTGTAATAACCTGCAGTTTCATAGGAGTATATATTTACAGTAGATAATTAAATGTGGAACGCCCTCCCATCAGATGTCAAAGAAATAAACTTTTAGAAGACATCTGAAGGCAGCCCTGTTTAGGGAAGTTTTTAATGGTTGATGTTTTAATGTATTTTTAATCTTTTTTTTTGGAAACCCAGCCAGATGGGTGGGGTATAAATAAGTTGTTGTTGTTGTTTGTTTGTTTGTTGTTGTTTGGATATGCAGAATATATATATTAAAAAATCAGGAACCGCAGAAAGAGGGGGGAGGAAGTCAAAGTTTGTAATGTTAAATTGGTTGTAAAACTAATGGAATGTATAAACTTGAAAAGTATAAATTAAAACTTTAAAAAAATAAAAATAAACCCAAGAGTTCCAAGAATATGTTTGGACCTCTTCTGATGCCCAACTAGTTGCTCTGTGGAGAAATCTAGCTCATTCGAGTTATGAGGAGTATATGCCTTTTTCTTCCTGTACATTTTATGAGATGCTACTGCCGGCAGAGTAGCCTACTCATGACCATGTAAACCTCAACAAAATGCAAGGAGCAATCAATGGAGTGAAAATGGAGCAAGCAACAGAATGGCGGGATCAATTCTCATTAGTTCTCGACATGCTAATAAATGCTAGCAGGGCAAGAGGAGTTTCAGAAACAAGTTAATTTTTAATGTATTGCCATTGCAGAGAAGTTTGAAAGCCTCTTTAAGTGAGACGTCAGAGTATGCACCTTGATTTTGCTTGGCATATTCCCTCCGTATGTCAAATATGAATTTTCCCATCCCTCCCCCCAATAATAATAATAACAACAACAATAATGTGGCTGACTCAACAGTGGGAGCAACAATCCTGACATTTCTAATACAATTCTTAGTTCTTGGGAACTTTCCGATCTTAAAGAATTGTATCTTTTAAAAGACAGAGCAGGGAGTTTTCTCCTCCCACTCCAGTCCAAAACCCCTAGATGAATGTGATTGGGATGAAGTGAAACCCCCCCCCCCAACTCCATCATCCCACTAATGGGATTCAGAAACCTACACAACTCGCTCACAAGGCACATGCAAGATTAACGATGTGTCGTCTTTTTCATATTGCTCCAAATTTCTCTCTCTCCTTTTTTTAGATAGTGCAGTCTAGATTGATTTGTGGCCTTTGCCCGTTTCCATACATCTTTACTTTGACAGCCTTTCCCTTTTTTTATGAGCCTGGCTTTTATGTGCCTCCGCAAGTTTAAGTTGTGTTGCTGTTAACTTTTGCCTCGGTGCCTATGGGGACGGAAAGTAGTTCTAAGGTTTGTGTATGTAATTGGTAGAGCTTGTAGAATGAGGATGACTGAACTCTCTGGCCCAGCAGCTGCCTGCAGGTAGTTCCTGAGGAGGAAAATTAATAAAACAACCCCTGATGCATATGGTGCCTGAGGTGCAACAGAGATTTGACGGGGTGTCTTCACTTTTTGAACCACAATGAAGGGGAGCAATAGGATCTATGGAGGCCCAGAGATGCAATAATGTGAATAGCACAGAAACATCTTCTGATGACACAGAGCATGATCAAAAAGAGAAGAAGAAGAAGAAGAAGAAGAAGAAGAAGAAGAAGAAGAAGAAGAAGAAGAAGAAGAAGAATTTGGATTTGATATCCCGCTTTATCACTACCCAAAGGAGTCTCAAAGCGGCTAGCAATCTCCTTTCCCTTCCTCCCCCACAACAAACACTCTGTGAGGTAAGTGGGGCTGAGAGACTTCAGAGAAGTGTGACTAGCCCAAGGTCACCCAGCAGCTGCATGTGGAGGAGCGGAGACGCGAACCCGGTTCACCAGATTACGAGTCCTCCGCTCTTAACCACTACACTACATTGTGACATTGTTGTTGTTCAGTCGTTCAGTCGTGTCCGACTCTTCGTGACCCCATGGACCAGAGTACGCCAGGCACGCCTATCCTTCACTGCCTCTCGCAGTTTGGCCAAACTCATGTTAGTAGCTTCAAGAACACTGTCCAACCATCTCATCCTCTGTCGTCCCCTTCTCCTTGTGCCCTCCATCTTTCCCAACATCAGGGTCTTTTCTAGGGATTCTTCTCTTCTCATGAGGTGGCCAAAGTACTGGAGCCTCAACTTCAGGATCTGTCCTTCTAGTGAGTACTCAGGGCTGATTTCTTTGAGAATGGATAGGTTTGATCTTCTTGCAGTCCACGGGACTCTCAAGAGTCTCCTCCAGCACCATAATTCAAAAGCATCAATTCTACGGCGATCAGCCTTCTTTATGGTCCAGCTCTCACTTCCATACATTACTACTATTGTGACATTATACTATTATTAATACTAGCATTATCATTTCCGTACCCACCGTATCATAAAATAGCAGCACCCACAGATGAGAAGTAAGTTTATCCATGACTGAAATAGGTAGAACCCTTTAGATGGTGGACCTGTAAAAGGATAAAAGGGTGTGGGAAATAATGAATTGGGGGGGGGATGTTTAAAAGTACTTAAAAAAACAACAACAAAAAACAACAACCCACAACAGAGTTCTTTTCATTGGGGATAATTCAGACAGAAATTCCCAGGTGTCAAAAATGGTTATTTATGTATGCTACTACTGGGGCCCGTGTTTCGTTAGTCCAAAAATGTGAAACGGGCAAGGTCCCAACTAAAGAAGAATGGCAACTTAAACTGACAGAATATGTGCAGCTTGGAAAATGCATAGACCCTCGCTGTGGCACCCCCGGGGATGCTCGTCGCTTGCTGTGGCACCCCCAGGGATGCTCGCCACAGGCGGTGCCGCCCTCATGGGCAGATCATCCCACCCCTGTCCCTGGGTGCACAGCATGTGCGCCGCTCTGGGTGCTGGAGTGGCTAGCTTTGCCTCTGCTGGAAAGCAGAAATTTTGGGCTGGGTACCATTTTGTGAACTCTGGCAGATGTGGGTGGTTCTTAAGGCAGAGGACCAATGACACTGTGGATTGACTAGGTGTAAATGGACAAGAAATAACTTTTAGACTATGTGTATCTCCATAAAAGCCATATGGTCTAGGCAAGGAAAGGGGGGGGGATCTTTATTTTCCTTCCAAGGATTTATTTGCTACAAATCATCCACAGTATGTCAACACATGGCTTCATTAAGTTCAGGTACTTGAGCTTCAGTTGAATTAAATTCTGCATCACACTTAATAAATATAAGGGAAGGAGACATTTATGTGTTCACTAAGCCCATGTTTGGGAGTGAAGTTAGGAGGTTTGCTGAAAATATTTCAAAAATAAGTGACAAGTGGTGTTCTTAGTTATGCTCGTTTTCTCTTTTTCTTTAAAAAAAAATATTAATTTAAACTTCAATAAAACGTTGTTCAAGACAAAAAGTGGAGAAATGACAGGCCAAATGAAGCCTCCCTTATTCATTATTTTAATAAAACATTTGTGTGTTTACAAATTGAAAAACAGCATCCAAATATCAACCCTATATGCAAGGGTTGGTGTGGGTGTGTTTTTCATGCCATGTTTGGCTGTTAAATTTTCTCTCCCTACCATAGCCCACGGCATTTGTGGTTCAGGCTGACTAGCCTGCACTTCATGTCCAGTCTTTGTTGGATGTATTATTTGAAGAAAAGGTGGGCTGAAAAATAATGGACAGAACAGTCTATTTCCATTCCATGTCCCTTTTGAGAATAAAAACAAAACAAAACAAAATAAAATAAAATTCCTTCCAGTGGCACATTAGAGACCAACTAAGTTGGTTCTTGGTATGAGCTTTCGTGTGCATGCACACTTCTTCAGATACACTGAAACGGAAGTCACCAGACCCTTAAATAAACCCAGATGCCAACTTTGCTGCCACATAAACCCGGACAACACCATTACTGGCCCCAACAACATCAAACATACCATCTCAGGACTATTTAATTGCTCATCTTCCAACATTGTGTATGCCATCAAATGCCAACAGTGCCCTTCAGCTCTCTATATTGGACAAACAGGCCAAACCCTACGCCAAAGGATAAATGGACATAAATCTGATATCAGGAATCATATGACAGAGAAACCAGTAGGAGACACATCAATCTCCCAGGACATTCTATAAAAGATCTCAAAGTAGCTGTCTTAATACAAAGGAATTTCAGAAATAGACTGGAAAGAGAAGTGGGTGAATTGCAAATAATCACCAAACTTAAAACCATGGAGAAACCTGGTCTGAACAAAGACATTGGATTCTTATCTCATTATACAGGACAAAGCTATCTTTAACCATCTCACCCCTTGCCTTTCCCTGTAAGACCCAGTAAAAATTGCAGTCGTTAACAGTCGTCAACAGGTTTTCCACACCTATCAGCTGATCACCCGTTCCCACCACCCTTCTGAGTAATACCCCTCCCCACTCCCTCACTATATTTAAGGGTCTGATGACTTCCGTTTCAGTGTATCTGAAGAAGTGTGCATGCACACGAAAGCTCATGCCAAGAACAAACTTAGATGGTCTCTAAGGTGCCACTGGAAGGAATTTTTTATTTTATTTTGTTTTGACTATGGCAGACCAACACGGCTACCTACCTGTAACTTTTTGAGAATGTTCATTTATAAGTCCATTCTCTTCTGTTTCCACATTAACCCGTGGATTTAAATTTTTTAAAGATTGACATGAAGATCCATATTTTAAATACCCTTTTTAAAAAAAAATATCACAACATACTTTTTATATTCATATTTAAATGCATTTTATTCCAGTGATTCCATTTCTTTCCTTAGTGTCAAATGCATCCTTCTCAAAACGTCTTTGTTCTGATGTCATGCACAGTGTGTTCAAAGAGACTTACACCACAGTAAATATACTTAGGCTTATATCCTAACAGCATGAGCCTAAGCATGTTTACTCAGAAGTAAATCCCCCTGAATTTAGTAAAACTTTTGCTGCTGTAAAGTGACTTGGATTACAACCCTGGAATTTTAAGTGGTCTTTTAAAATTTATTGCCATATCCTTTCCATACAGTTTAAAATTTAGCTGCAGATTCTATTTTACGTGATTATCCTATTTATGAAAATCTCCCTCTTTAAGCATCAGTAGCCAGGGCAGCCATTCTTAATCTGGGTCTCTCCTGGTGAGATACGTGCCTGTCATTTTATTTTGTACCATCTATTTAATCTAATCTCTTTTACATCACACTTAATCACCATGGTTTGTGAGCATCAGTGTAAGGTACTCTCTAGGGGAGATGAAATAACTGCTGTCTTCTTATGACCTTGGCAACGGCTTAAAATGAAGCTCCTGTTTCCAACCAATTTTCTAATGTTTCGCTAAGCTCCTGGTTGTCTTATTCCGTAGGTGCTTTAAGGCTGTAATCCTACATGTGCTTATCTTGACACAATGGGCTTGATCTCCGGTTGGGGAGTTGCTAGTGAAAAACCGAGTACAGAGAACCCAAACAATATTAAAAAACTGTCGAGCTACGGACAGGGAAATGGTGCAACCCATATCCCATTAAAGCCAGTGGCACACACCTCCCCTCCTTGGAGCCATTAGGCAGTCACATCAGAAGAAAATATTGGGCCCCCCCAGAAAAGGACAGTGATATGGGAGGGAGGATGGGGCGGGGAGTAAAAAGGGATGGCAGAAAAGCAATTTGAGATTAAATGGCAATTCTCCCTGCTCCTCCAGCGTGTCTTATGTGGTTGAAATTGTGAGACTGGCGGGGGGGGGGGAGAGGAGAGAGAAGGAATTTAATTGAGAGGAATCCTAGGTTAATTTTTAAAAATGATAAATAACTGGGAGTCGCTTCCTCTCTCATCCCAGAAGAGCTTTGTGAACCTGCCCTGCAAGCAATGTTTATTCTCTCTCTCCAGTGTGGTGTAGTGGTTAAGAGTGGTAGACTCATAATCTGGGGAACCAGGTTCATGTCTCCACTCCTCCACATGCAGCTGCTGGGTGACCTTGGGCTAGTCACACTTCTTTGAAGTCTCTCAGCCCCACTCACCTCACAGAGTGTTTGTTGTGGGGGAGGAAGGGAAAGGAGAACGTTAGCCGCTTTGAGACTCCTTTGGGTAGTGATAAAGCAGGATATCAAATTCAAACTCTTCTTCTTCTTCTTCTTCTTCTTCTTCTTCTTCTTCTTCTTCTTCTTCTTCTTCTTCTTCTCTGCTATAATCACAAGGGCCATAAGAAACGATGAATGGGATTTTTTGGTCAATCCCAGCTCTTTTGCCACCCAGCAACCCTTTTACAAGTTTGTTTACAGGGCCTGTTGTGAAATGAAGTCCAAACATGGAAAAGGAAGAAAGGCAGAAATGCCCAACAAATATTTTGTTGGTGGGGCAAAGGGACCTGGGCCCATAGGCGTTGCCGCCTATGCGCTTGGGGCACAGGGCAGACAGAGCTGCGTGTGTCACGATGAAATTCACCATGTACCTCCTACACTGGCCTGCTGCCCTCAGGTGCAACAGAAGATGCTATCTCATTTCTAGAGATACAATAGGATGCAGGTCCAAGTCCACTGGGCTTCTGTTGGTGGGAACAGGGGTGTGTGTGTGTGTGGAGATAAATGAAGATAAATCATGTCCCTTGCCTCTCTCTTGCAGCAAAATGTCTTGGACTACCACTGATCCTTCTAGAACTCTCAAAACTTTCCTCTCCACCCCATTTTTTTATTTTCTCTCATTTTTTTCAAAAAAAGATTGTAAGCCCTGAGGCCATAGAAACAAAGGAAACTGCCTTAAACCAAGCCAGACCCTTGGCCTATCTAGCTCAATATTTCCCACACCCTGGGAATCTTCTTGGCTGAAGAATGGGACATAAAAATGTAAGATGAGCCAGATCAGGTCAATGGCTCATCTATTCCAGCATCCTGTTCTCACAGTGACCAACCAGATGCCTGTAGGAAACCATCAAGCAGGACTCTCCCCTTCTGTGTTTTTTTCTCCAGGAACTGGTACTCAGAAGCTGGGATGCGGGTGGGGCTGTGGTCTAAACCACTGAGCCTCTTGGGCTTGGCAATCGAAAGGTCAGCGGTTTGAATCCCCGCAATGGGGTGAGCTCCTGTTGCTCTGTCCCAGCTCCTGCCAGCCTAGCAGTTGGAAAACACGCCAGTGCAAGTAGATAAATAGGTACCACTGTGGAGGGTAGGTAAACGGCTTTTCCGTGGGTTCTGGCTTCTGTCACAGTGTTCCGTTGTGCGTTCTGGCTTCTGTCACAGTGTTCCGTTGTGACAGAAGCGGTTTAGTCCTGCTGGCCACATGACCCAGAAAGCTGTCTGTTGACAAATGCCAGCTCCCTTGGCCTGAAAGCAAGATGAGCGCCGCAACCCCATAGTTGCCTTTGACTGTCTAGGGGTCCTTTACCATTACCTTACCTTATTCAGAAGCATTGCTTCTGCCAACTGTGGAGGCAGCCCACGGCTATCATGGCTTGTAGCTACCAATAGTCTTCTCCACGAATTTGCACAGCCTTCTTTTAAAGCCATTATCCCACCCATTCACTCCATTTGGAGAGATCACCTGAGGACTCGTCACAATTTTTATTTGTTTCAACATCCCCAAACAATTTAGGACAAAGCTTCACATAAACAAATAAGGTTCCTGTCTGTCCAAAACCTCCCCCCTGAGGTTGAGGGGGGAAAAATGTCTTCAAGGGTGGGATGTAGGAAGTCATCCAAAGTGAAATCCCCCATTGACAACTCTTCTTTATAACTTCCAAGAAAAAGAGAAAATGAGTTTTGAAGCCACTTGCAAAATTCCCCAGGGATGTTCTGCACATACCTATTCTGGACATGTGGGCAGACTTGTTTTTTCTTGCACATGTGTTGCATGTAGAAGGGCTCTCAACTCACTCTTATTTTGACTGAAGATGATCTTAGACACCAGAGCTTGAAAAACATATTCCCAATTCTCTGGAGGGCTGCTGACAGGGTGAGACTGTACTGAGTGAAACAGGCCGACTAGATAAAAGGCTGCTTTATCTGATCAGAATAAACTGATGAGCAAAGGGGTTCTTGTGTGCTCCTGGAATCTCGCCTTTATTTCAGCATATAGAAATCAAATATTTGTAAATATGCAAATTGGTAACACTGTTAGGTAGGACCACTTTGATTTCAAGTAAAATAGAAGATAAACTGTGTTTCAGATGTATAGCTCAAATGTGGAATTATTCAAATTCAAGGTTCTACCAAGAGGATCCATGAATATTTCTCTCAGCAGTCATATGTTGGGAATGTAAATATATATATTTTCTCCATCCAGCTAAAAGTTCAGTAATTGCGTTTGAACAGCCAACCTAAGGGCTGTTTGGATAGATTGTGTTGATTTGTCTGGCATGTAAATACTATGGTAATAAAATGAATCCATGTGCAATGTAGCTTTTCTTTAGTGATATTTGGCACACATGTCATCCAAACGGCAAACTAGGCATTCATCACTTTTAGTGCCGTGATAGTTCCTGAAAGGGAAAAGACATGGCTACTGTACAATCATCAAACTAGCTATGCAGTAGCCACTTCTAGCAGTATTGTGTCATTTCTAATTGATGACCACATGCAAATATCAGGGGGGTAATAATGACCCCTGTTCATCCTTGGGTTTTTGATGGGGGAGTGTGGCAACATTGAGCGGACTATGTGACTGAAGGCTTTCTTATTATTTTATTTTATTTTATTTATGCCCCACCCCTCTGCCTGGGTTTCCTTAGCCACTCTAAGCAGCTTACAGCATAACTAAAACATAATAAAACATCAAACATTAAAAACTCCCCAATACAGGGCTGCCTTCAGTTGTCTTCTAAAATTTATGTAGCTCTTTATCTGCTTGACATCTGAAGGGAGGGGGTTTCACAGGGAGGGTGCCACTACCTAGAACATGGGTAGGCAAACTAAGGCCCGGGGGCCGGATCCAGCCCAATCGCCTTCTAAATCCGGCCCACGGACGGTCCAGGAATCAGCGTGTTTTTACATGAGTAGAATGTGTCCTTTTATTTAAAATGCATCTCTGGGTTATTTGTGGGGCCTGCCTGGTGTTTTTACATGAGTAGAATGTGTCCTTTTATTTAAAGTTACAGGTAGGTAGCCGTGTTGGTCTGCCATAGTGCCCTTCAGCTCTCTATATTGGACAGTGCCCTTCAGCTCTCTGTATTGGACAAACAGGCCAAACCCTACGCCAAAGGATAAATGGACATAAATCTGATATCAGGAATCACAAGACAGAGAAACCAGTAGGAGAACACTTCAATCTCCCAGGACATTCTATAAAAGACCTCAAAGTAGCTGTCTTAATACAAAGGAATTTCAGAAATAGACTGGAAAGAGAAGTGGCTGAATTGCAACTAATCACCAATCTTAAAACCATGGAGAAACCTGGTCTGAACAAAGACATTGGATTCTTATCTCATTATACAGGACAAAGCTATCTTTAGCCATCTCACCCCTTGCCTTTCCCTGTACGACCCTGTAAAAATTGCAGTTGTTAATAGTTGTCTACATGTTTTCCACACCTATCAGCCGATCACCCATTCCCACCACCCTTCTCAGTAATACCCCTCCCCACTCCATCACTATATTTAAGGGTCTAGTGACTTCCGTTTCAGTGTATCTGAAGAAGTGTGCATGCACACGAAAGCTCATACCAAGAACAAACTTAGTTGGTCTCTAAGGTACTACTGGAAGGAATTTTTTCTTTTATTTAAAATGCATCTCTGGGTTATTTGTGGGGCATAGGTTCATTTCCCCTTCCAAGATATAGTCCAGCCCCCCAGAAGGTCTGAGGGACAGTGGTCTTGCCTGTTTCTGAATATTTCTCCTTTTAAATATGGGTGTGGAGCTTATAGCAGTAACTACACTTTTTGTTGAGGTTCTGGCACATTGGTATGTATATTTGCACCACCCATATTTGTTCCCGTGATTTGACACAAGCTGTTGTGAGAATGACATGAATTATCACACCGCACTCATCACGGCAAGATGAAAATTAGATGGGCCAAAGCCTTTGCCCTTATTGAAACAACAACAAACCTTAAATTCCTGGGGAACTGGAGTTTCTAAGACTGCGCTTCATCTTTTACCACAGCAACACAGCCGTCAATCTGCATTCACACTTTGACTAACAAATTCTCATGCTCATTGGCATTCATATACTGTCATGATCACTCGTAATGCTAATGAATCCAATAGCAGAGGCCCTCTGCATTCTTTCATTAAAAAAATGTGCATGTTCTTCATCTGTAATGGGAAAATAGACGTATGCTACAAGCACTTATACTGGATTCAATGTGGCTGAAGTAAAGCCATCACCCACCCAGATAGCAGGAACGCGTGTATTTGAAAGAAGCTGACAGAATGCTTTTATAGGCTCATGCCTATTTCCAAGCTAACATTCTGGTACTTAGCTGTCTTAGCATTAGCTTATGCCTCCTCCTTTTTTTTACTCGAAGCCCATGCACGCATCGAAGATCTCCAGTTAGTACATTTGGCATGTACACATCGGAATTTCTTCAACTCAGGAGTTGCTGAAGTAGGCTGGCCATGCCTCCTGAATGTAAAATGTGTTTAAAGTGTGCACTTCCAATGTTTCTCAATGCGTTTGCTCATTGTATTCCACGCTTGCATAAATTAGGTATTATTGTGCACATTTTCCGAAGGCCGAAACTGTGCTGCAAAATCCAGAGAAGCGCATAATGTAGCTGAGAGTGGTTTTTTTGATCTACAGTGAAGCTTGGGAGTGTCACCGGGGGGGGGGGGGGAAGCAGATGAAGCAGATTTCTCCCCCCCCCCCCGCCAAACACACACTCATTGATGTCTGCCTCTTTCTGTCTGCAAATGCAATCTTTCCAGGAGGTCAAACTGTTAAAGGTTCTGCCAAAAGTCATTTTTCTTACAGGTCCTAAAACTACATAGCTCAAACTTGCCAAGTGATTGTGTGAGGTATATATAGGGAGGTAGAACCTCTTCCATTCTCTGCTACCTCACTCCTGTCATAGACACACTGAAATTCTTTTACTTTCAAAAGAGTCATCCTGGAAGTATTTCGATTAATGCCGATTTCCTCCAGGCTTCTACACAGAGATGCATTAGTCAGATTGCAACTGTCAACATTTGAGAGAAAAATGACAAAATAAACCATCTAGACAATCTAAACCTTTCATATTCCAGTGCCTCAGGTATTTAACTAACCCATTCTTAAAATTCCCTCACCTGCTGAGACGAAATGCCCGTTGAACCAAATTATCACAAATGCCATTACAAAGGAAAGTAAGATAGCCAGACAGGGTGGGATGACTGGAAAAGAAGAGCCCTGAAAGGCCAGTTATGGGCTAAAATAAAAAATAAAAAATTCCTACTGAACGCTTTGAATGGGGGACTAGCAAAGCTCCCATTGCCATCATACCTCAAAAAAGACTCAGGACAACAAAACTGGGGAAACCATTATATTTTAATAAATACAATGTATTGGAAGGTCTGCGGTAGAATTAACCAGATTAACACCTCCTGTGGCACCGCTGCAAAGGATGGAAATGAATTATTCCTCCTTGCAAGGAGAGCTTTGGGAATGGAAGTTGACCAGTGCACTGTGGCTCCTCCAGTTCAACTTTCATCTAGATGTGCAGGCCAAGCTTAAGAGCCACACACACCCCAGGTCCCACAACCAAGCTGGCAATGAGTAACCCAAGAGTGTCCCAAACTCAGATATCCCCCCCCAAATGTTAATGACTTCCCTGCCTGGACTAACAGCCAATGAAACCAGTTAGAAAATCTGCCACTCCAGAACAAGAAAACTCCCAGCGTTATTGAGTAGGTGAAAAGAAGAGTCCCTGGGCCAATTTGGGGCTCT